>NW_012028391.1:3646-15498 GCF_000956235.1 Wasmannia auropunctata | reverse complement strand
TATATATATATATATATATGTATATACATATATATATGCATACACACAATATAGTTGCACGTAGATTACAACTGATAGTGAGAATTCAGTTCCATTGCAGCAATAGAGAACAGCAGCAGTAAAATATGTATTCTCCTTCTTATGTATATTATATTACTGTGGATACAATTCTGGATAAAGCTTGTGAACTTTATCTTCAAAGCGTAGGATGTGCGAACTCTATTCTTATTTTCAAAAATTATATTCAAAGTAAAACACTTTTAGATTACAGTAGTTCATAATCAGCGCCTCATATTTTGTACTTACAATTAGTATATGATTGCGCTTGAGATAGGACATGTACATGGCGATAAGATAGAATATAACTGGTATAACTTGTATATAACTGGTGGTTGCAGGAATCGTAAAACCTAAAAATAATCATATGATTAACATATATTCCATATAATAGTTACATTCGCTTCGGGCAACCATATACATAGGTCACTTCCACTCCAGAGTACTAGCTGTAGTTTCCATAATTTTTTTATATGGTGAAAATATCATTGTTATATATTCTTTGGTGACAACTAAAACTTTTTCTCCATGCTCTAATTGCTCTAATTGCATTAGAATTTAAGAATTTAAGAATTCTGTACATAAATTTATTACGTGTATTGTATGTTTTGGTGTGCGTGTGTGTCTTATGCGTACTTTTTAAGGTTTCCGTGTCTGAATATCTTTCTGTATGCAGAGTATATAATTAAAAATACGTGACTAGAGTTTGATCACAAAATACATATATATTTGGATCGTCTAAAGCATGTATATAAGTGAATAAATATACAAGTTTAAATAAAGATAAATGACCGTGGAATGCAATGTCCAGAAATGTAACCGTTGCTATGCGGACTGCTCGTGCGATGAATTCCGACCGAATAAATCTCGCGAAATACATATTCAAAGATGTACCCTCATACCGATATACAAACGACGAATTTATGTTTTACGGCTGACAAATATTAAAAAACCAAAGTTATTTACGATTGTACTTACTAATTAAAACCATCGTAACGTCATTCGTCTTGAAATCGATTGATTTCGATTGACTGCGATGTTTTGTTAATAATCGAGAAATTTGAAAATAGTTTTAGCAACATTATAACGTGCGATATAACGAAAATCAAATTAGTTTAATCAATTATCGAATAATATAACAGACACGAATAATAATAATAATAATAATAATAGCTAATTATTAAATTAAAATGTTAAATCAATTTTAATATTTTTGTTATATTCTCTTCTATATCCTCTCTTTCAATTTATTGCATTTATTTCTTATTAAATTTATAGATATTTTTTTCAAATCTAAAAAATTTGCCACTAAAAATTTTTTAAAAATACTAGGGAGAGTCCTGTAAGTTGGCAGTACTGTAAGTTGGCAGTGTCCAATTTGTAAGCGCTACAGTAGCGCTAGTAATGTGGCATTTTTAGCATAAAGTTTTTGCTGACATATAGACGCGACTATATGGTTTCCTTCTAGCTGCTCTGAGCAAGATGAAAAAAAAGTTTTTTTTTAAGTGAAAATTCTTCTATCATTCTATTGGGTGGATCCATATATTTGTTCGGTTTTTGTTAGTAGTGCAAATTTTTTCCGAATATCTCCGGTTTTGGTTGCCTAATCGGGCAATCCAAATATGTTTTGGAAAGGTGACAGAAAGGTCCGCTCTTTTCATCTGTCAAATTTGGTTTCATTAGCATTGGTTTTGTTTGTGCTACAGACCTGTGAACATGTCGGAGAATAAGGTGCATTTTCGGGATATTTTGCTTTATTACTTCAAGAAAGGCAAGCGAGCTGCGGAAGCCCACCGAAAGATATGCGGCGTATACGGGGACGATGCCTTAACAGAACGTACCGCTCAGAAATGGTTTGCCAAATTTCGTTCCGGAGATACGAGTCTCGAAGATGGACCCCGCAACGGTCGTCGCCCCCCACCGAGGTTGATTCGAGTGATATTAAGGCACTGATCGAGCAAGACCGGACGCTAAAGGTGCGAGAGATTGCGGAGACACTTAAAATAAGTTATGGAACCGTTCAAAGGCATTTGCAACAGCTTGGCTACGTGTCCCGCCTCGATGTTTGAGTGCCACACAAGCTGACCGAGGAGAGCCTGGCCAACCGAATGTCCATCTGCAATTCACTTCTGAAGCGGCACAAAAGTGATCCGTTTCTCAAACGAATAGTGACTGACGACGAAAAATGGATCATCTACGACAATATAGTGCGCAAGAGATCATGGAGAACCGCTGGCGAGCCGCCGAATGCCACCCCGAAGGCCGGCCTGCATTCGAAGAAGATTTTGCTATCCATATGGTGGGATCATCGTGGTGTGCTGTTTTACGAGCTGCTTCCTCAGGAAAAAACGATCGATTCGAACGTCTACGCTGCAGCTAACGAAATTGAATCAAGCATTGCAACAGAAACGCCCAGAACTGGTCAATCGCATATTCCACCATGATAACGCCAGACCCCACACCGCAATAATCACTCAGCAAAAATTAGTGCGACTTGGCTGGGATATTTTGCCCCACCCACCGTATTCACCAGACCTTGCACCATCCGACTACCACTTGTTCCGGTCCCTGGAAAACTCCTGCTGTGAAAACGTACCTCAACCGGTTTTTCGCCTCTAAGTGCCCCAGACCTTCTATGAGAGCGGAATAATGAAATTGTTGGAAAGATGGCATCAACAAAAACGGAGAATATATCATTGATTAAAATTCATCCTTTGTATGAAAAAAACTTGTTTCATTTCAATCTTCAAAAACCGAACGAATATGGATCCACCCAATATATCCTGTAAAGTGTGTTTTCTTCAACATTCGATCAAGGTAATTAGGCATGTGACTTTATTTTTAATTCTCTTTTTATTGGTTGAGGTCAATTTATGAAAAAATGTTTGGAAAAAAATTATTGCATCATTTCTGAAAATTGCGTCAATCCTGTAAGTTGACAGTAACTTTTCCTCTATTTAATACTTGGCGATCTTCTACAAATTATTACAAAATGTATTGTAATTAGAACTTAAGATATAATTGTGAAACGAAACGTTAGAAACATACATAGACTTATAAGATAGACTGCGCGCCCTATTGTTCTCGGTAAGGCAGAAGCTAGAGTGAGAGGGCTACACTCCACACTTCTTTATCCTTGTTCAATCGTTGGTGGGGAAAAGAAGTCTCCCCTCTTTTCTTCTCCCCGCCAACGATTGAATAAGGACAGAGAAGTGTGGAGTGTAGCCTTCTCACTCTAGCTTCTGCCTCACCGAGAACAATAGGGTGCGCAGTCTATCTTATAAGTCTATGGAAATACAACACTCAAATGAATCAAAGAAAATTCTACAAAATTTTATAATAAAATAACAAGAAAACAATTTTCTTTCCCATTCCTAAATTATAAAAATATTAATAATAATAAGACATTGAAATATTATTTTAAAAATTCCAATATTGATTGGTATCACTGATGAGAAAAGTCGGTTAATAGATCTCGAAATGTTGGCCGAATTTTGAAATAAAATACTTTGGTTCAAAAGTGTCATTATTATTTGAATTCTACACGATGTATTTCATGATTTTTTTGTTTTTAATTTATTTCAATACAGTTAAAAAATTACAATACTTTCAAAATTAATCCGGTTCAATTCCATCGACTGCAACGTATGCAAAAGAGCAGTTTATTTGAAATGTGTCAATATAACCACTGGTTTTTATACTTGTAAATACTACTGTGACACTGATTTTTCCGATCGATTAATCAGATTTTTAAAAAATTTCGTTGTTCACATCAAAATTTACAATTAAATATTCATTAAACTTTAAAATTATGTTGTTTTCAATTTATTTTGTAGCTTATTTATTGTTTTTTTTCGACCTTTTCATGTACTGCCAACTTATAGGGCCTATACAAAAAATATGACACTTTTCCTTTTTCGAAAATCAACTGTAATTTTTTTTTATCAAGATAGAAAATAAGTTTTTACAGCAAAAAGTTGCCTCAATCCATGATCTTTCGAATGATTCTAACTGCGTTTCAAAATTTATTGCCTACAAAATTTTAGACCCAAATGAAAAAAACCCTGCCAATTTACAGAAGTCTCCCCTACTACTTTAATTTTTTTAAATACATTTTTATTAATTATTTTTATTATACATATTTACATGATTAAATAAAAAATGACAAAGTAATGTCAATGCGAGCTGACACGGATGTTGGTGTACAGTAATTTTTATTGTTATAATATCCAGCCATACACAAATTACACGCCGCACTTTTTATTGGTCTTAAAACACAGTTACATGAAGCTGGGATCGACTAGTGAATTAAATTGACAAACAATTTAATATTTTTTATACTAACAAGCATCTATAAGAATCCCCCTCCCTCCAAATCTGCAAAGAATTTTATATGATTAATTGATAGGATAAGACATATATTGTAATATAGTAACGATACACGTGCATATACATATGTGTGTTTTATTGTGTTTTACGAACAATCAATATGTCACTTTTATATATTTAGATCATCCGATTCATGTAGTATTATTTCGTGCTCACAGTTAGAACTCTCAAGTGTGCAAATTACATTTAATTCTGTAAAAAACTTACAAGGGAGTTTCGAGTTATAATCGAATTCAAACGTTAAAAAAACAGCTGTTAACTGTAAATGCCACGAAAGAATAATTTCTATTCTCTATCGTTTTTTCATGATTATCCTCAAATAAAATAAACAAAATGTTGAGAATATTTATTTTGTTATATATAAAGATGTATTTTGCGAATTAAACTAGAGTTGTTTCTAATGTATTTTATTCTTTTTTTAAATGTAAAAATAATTTTCAGTATTCGATTAATAAAGCTTTCGAAGTCTTTTCGCAAAAACGAGGTTTTGCTCAAAAAAAGATTTATCCTATTATTTAGACTTATTTTGAACAGTAACTAGAATTATCTCCTTTCCGGTTGTATCATGTATCTCGATACACACACAGTGTACAGAAGATCATTGTTGTCACAATATAAGAGGCAAGTTGGCATTGCGTTTTGTTAATGTATTTATAGCGAAGGAAAAAATGGAAAACCGTAAAATATCTCTTTTATAATATGAGTATTTTTCTATTATATAAGTTTTATTTAAACTAAACAAGTATTACAAAGAAAAAAATCTGATTCAAGAAAAAGCAAAGGCTCAAATTTTCAAGTGTTCCAAAATTTCGTAAAAATATTCTTCAGCTGGAAAAAGTATCTAAGCGATGTATTGTTAATTAAAAGCAAAATTTCTGTTACTATACGATATGTTATTTACTTATTTTGAGTAATAATTGTAATTTATTATAATAAAATTATTGAAATCAGACATATGTAAGGATGGAATTCTTATTGTTGAATACGCGCCAAAAGGATAGCCAGGGACGTGCGCCCTCCCCTCTGAATCCATGTATTACTGCACGCGCTTCTCGTTACGGGCATTGTTACTAATTGTAAGCAAAGCACGAGGAAACTTCCGCGAGACAAGACGCATTTTTTCTGGTCACTTTTCTTTATTCATTATAAGACGTGTACGATCGAAAGGTGCTCGTAATAAACGTTGTGTTTAATGTATATTTGCGTGTGCATATAGCATTCCTTCCCCATCTCTAAAAAGAATCGACTGTAACACTTATATTTAAGGCAAGCTTATCTTGCCAATATAAGAAATGTGTAAATATTCAATTACAATTTGACAAGTTTTATATTTAAATTTCTATTGAAATAAGCTACATCTAAAATAGTTCACAGGGGGCCAAGGGCACTAAGAAAATTTAATCTTGATATAGTGGCCCTACAGGAAATAAGATGGAAGGATAGATAGAAAGAAATTCTCGCTTTATTACTGTGGTACTCCTAACAAAACTGGACAAAAAGGAACAGGCTTCTGGATTAACAAAAGAATAAAAAGTAAGATTCTTGGATACGAACCAATCAGTGACAGAATCTGTAAACTACGTGTGAAAGGAAAATTCAATAACATAACGTTGATTAGTGTATATGCCCCCACGGAGGAAGGTAATGAAGAAGATATAGAAATGTTCTGCGATAATTTGGAGAGAACATGTGAAAGCAGTAACAGTTATGACACACTGATAATCCTGGGAGACTTTAATGCTAAAGTCGGGAAAAAAGATTTTGTTAAAAAGGTTGCAGGCACTCCCTACACGAGAATACCTCCCCGAATGGTCTCAAGCTATGCCAGCTGGCAGAAAGCTTGGACTTAAGCATAATGAGCACATATTTCCCCTACAAGGATATCCACAAAGGTACCTGGAGATCACCAGATGGATGCTCAACAAATCAAATATCATGTGCTGGTGAAACGAAGAAGGAGATCAAGTATACAGGATGTTAGAGTTTGCAGGCATGCAAATTGCGACAGTGATCATTACCTTGTAAAGATTAAGGTAAAACAGAAAATATCTAACTATGCCAAAAAAAAAGGGGGAAAAAGGCCAAGATGGGATGACTGAAAAACTAAAAGAGGAAGAAGTGAGGACTGCTTATAGGATTAAGATAGAAGAGCACCTGCAGAAATCCCATAACAGCGAAGATGAATGGGAAGAATGGAGGGTGATGAAGAGAGCGGTTGTCGAAGCTGCGAAAGAACTATCGGGGAAAAACGGTGTTGTCGCAATGAAGATTGGTTTGATCAGGAATGCAGAGAAGCAATAAGGATTAAAAACGAAGCAAGAAGCTTGATGTTACAAAGAAATACCAGAAGGATAGGTGAAATATATAAAGGAGAAAAACAGCAAGAAAAATCTGAGAATTAAAAGGAGAGAAGCAATGAGCAAGAAGCTAGAAAGCATCAATGTCATGCATGGAATGCATAATGCACGTGGTATGAACTGATTAACGAGAGAGGGGAGGGTTCCAGCCTAGGCTATTTAACATAAAGGACAAACAGGGTAAAATACTAGCGGAAGAGGAGGAAATTACAAATCGTTGAAGAGAACATTTTGAAAATACCTTCAACATTAAAAGTAGGGAGATAGAGGTAGGTGGGACAGAATCTAGCACTAACAATGCACTCAGCGAATGTGATGAGGAGAGTGATCCACCTGGTTATGTCGAATTCCGCGAGGCTCTGAGAAGATTGAAGAATTCAAAAGCTCCTGATGAGGACTCAATAACTGCGGAACTAATTAAGCATGCGGGAGAGACTTACCATAGGAAAATACTGGACCTGATTACGAATATATGGAAAAGGGAGAGCATGCCCAAGAAGTGGGCTAGGGCTATTATTGTGCCAATACATAAAAAAGGCGAAAGAACAGTATGTAATAATTATAGACCAATAACCCTCCTTAATATAACATATAAACTGCTCTCGAAAATAATAAATAACAGGCTTAAGCCGAATGTAGAAAGGATAGTCGACGATTGTCAATGTGGCTTTAGGCCAAACAGATCCACAATTGACCATATTTTTACAATCAGGCAGTCGCTGTAAAAGTGTATGGAATATGGTATAGATCTGCATCTGCTGTTTGTAGATTTTAGACAAGCTTTCGACTCAGTGGATAGGGCAAGAATAGTAGATATATTCATTAAACTTGGAATCCCTAGAAAACTTACAAATCTAGTTATGATGACCCTGACGAACACGATGGCGAAAGTACTGATATAAGGCACCACAACGGAGGATTTTGATATCAAGTTGGGTGTGAGACAGGGAAGTGAACTTTCTTACGACAATATTCAATCTAGTCTTACATAGTGCAATGAAAGATCTCTACCAAAGAGGACATATACTAAATAGATCATATCAGATATATGCCTATGCAGACGATGTTGCAATAGTGGCGAGAGACATTAAGAAAATGACTGAGATATTTGGAAAACTGGAAAGGGAAGCAAGTGAGGTTGGCCTGGTGGTGAATAAAAGTAAAACTAAGTATCTCAGGGTCTCCAAGAAAAAGATAGACGAGGTGGCATCTTTATGGGAAGGTATAACTTTGAAAGAGTTAAGAGCTTCGTTTATCTGGGTGCCTCTCTCAATGACGAGAACAGCATGCAATGAAATTGCGTATAGAATCTTGATGGCCAACAGGACGGTCTTCTCGCTTAATAAAATATTTAAATCAAGATTAATATCTAGGACATGCAAGCTCAAGATGTACAAAACAATCATCAGACCTATCCTTTGCTATAATGCGGAGACTTGGACCATGTCTGTCACGGATAAAGGAAAACTAAGAGTATTTGAAAGGAAAATTTTTAGAAAGATCTTTGGCCCGGTTAAAGATGTAAACCAAGAATATCGCATAAGATATAACCATGAATTAATGAACTTGATAAAGGGAGAAGACGTAATAAAGTTTATCAAAGCACAAAGACTTAGGTGGGCAGGTCACTTGGTGCGCATGGTTCCGGGGAGAGCACCGAGAAGGATAAGCGAGGCATACTGTATGTCGACAAGGAGGCGCGAAAGACCCAGAGCGCGATGGAGGGAGGAACTGGAAAGGTACTTAAAGAGAGAGGACTTAAAGAAGATCTCCGTGATCAACTGGAGGAAGAAGGCAGAGGATAGAGACGCATGGAGAGGCACAGTAATGCAGGCCAAGGCTCACCCCGATAGTGCCACTGGATGATGATGATGATGAAAATAGTTCACATTTGTTTTTTTATAACAGCATTTTGTTATTCGATCATTATAAAATAACTTATAATAACAGATACAATCAATCTTTATTAAAAAGCATACATATCTGATCTGTTTCTTTTTTATTTCAATTATATTTTTATTAATTTAATATGGAGTTTGTCATAGAGGCAATAATTTATACCAAAATGTATATCAATTTATCTCACTATCAGGGCAAGTTGGCTACAATGCAGCATGTTCTATTTTACTATTACAAAGAAACTATCCAGTTACAAACTCGTATCTGGTACAAATATAGAAAGAGTCTCATTATACTACATATAGTACAGTTTAATCATAATAATTAGTTGTTAACCAGTGCCGTAGTTATCTTTACGCCCGGTGCGAGTTCAAGATTTTGCGCCCCCCCCCCCCCCCATCCCTTTCATTCAAGACTCGCGATTGCGATCCTCTGACAATTGTGCACGGTGCGGCGGCACCGATGACACCGCTTTAATTACAGCATTGTAATTTTACCGTCAGTGATCATTTTCAAAAGTTGTTCCGCTTTATGAACGTTTTTAAAGCAATTTTTAATTTTATCGCCGG
Organism: Wasmannia auropunctata; assembly: GCF_000956235.1. Lineage (NCBI taxonomy): Eukaryota > Metazoa > Arthropoda > Insecta > Hymenoptera > Formicidae > Wasmannia > Wasmannia auropunctata. The sequence continues at coordinate 6,227 of NW_012028391.1, read as the reverse complement.
CACGACACTCCACGGAAATGTGTCGTATTGATAATTTTCGATACTTCTGGCGGTAGTTCTCGCTTGTTCCAATCAGTTTATACGCGAATGAATCATTTTCAAAAGTCGTTCCGCCTTATAAACATTTTTAATGCAATTTTTAATTTTACCGCCGGCGCGACACTTTACGAAAATGTGTTGTGCTGATAATTTTCGGTACTTTGACGATATTTCTCGCTTGTTCCGATAAATTTTTACACAAGTGAATCATTTTCAAAAGTTGTTCCGCCCTATAAACATTTTTAATACAATTTTTAATTTTACCGTCAGCGCGACATTTTACGGAAATGTGTTGTGCTGATAATTTTCGATACTTTGAGGATATTTCTCGCTTGTTCCGATAAATTTTTACGCGAATGAATCATTTTCTAAAGTTGTTCCGCCTTATAAACATTTTTAAAACAATTTTACCAGTGCCATAACTACCTATCTTTGCGCCTGGTGCAAGTTTTAAATTTTTGCGTCCCTCTTCCCCCACCCCCAGACTCGCGATTGCGCCTCCCCTGACGATTGCTGCCAATGCGGCGGCACCGACGGCACCGTCCTAGTTACGATACTGGTTAAAACAAAGTCAAATGCCGAAATTACGAAGCTGTGCCAACAAGATATAAGTATATGTATTTTCTTCATTGTAATCGCATACACTTCTAAATCGTTACTTATACATTTTATAATTGATCACACAGGCCGATAATCTTTTTTAGATATTTTGGGATGACATTAACTCAACAATGTATAAAGCAACTGACGCCACTGTCTATTGGTTTGCGTGTCATTGTACGAAAGGAATCGCGTCGATCTTGTTTAAGCACAGCGCGCTGCGTGCGTCACTTAAAATAAGTGTCAAGGTTACGCATGAGACATGTCATTGCCGCCTCAGAGTATTTAATGTTTTGTTAAACATTTTATACCTTATATGTATATTATGCTGTTTAAATTTTGATTTAATTTTGATGAATATGATAATACATGGGTTAAATCGTACATTTCGCGTTTTATTTAGTGACCTTATTGTCTAAAGTCGAATTCTTATCAAGCATATATGTATAACAAGTATAAACAAACGCAAATGAATAACTTATTTCTTCTTTATACATGTATATACATTACCCCTAAAAAGTTTTCGGACAGTAGACAGTATAAAAATTTTATGTTTGAAGTTTTAAACCGTTGAACTTTTAGTACAGCATTGTGTTAAATCAAAGATTAGATGATTTTATAATTTTAAGAAATACTTTAAGATTCTCTGTATCGATTTTGAGTTTAATGTACCCCTACTACTGGTAAACTCTTAAATCTAAGAGTATGTTTGCCATAATAAAAATTACAATGTTTGACAGAATGCACGGACTTGCTCAAATTTTTCTCGGGGATGCCGTTTGCAGCGTCATAAGCTCAAATCTTCCTCTTTAATTTGACAAAAAAAATACAAGTCGCTACGGTTTTTTGTCTCGCAGTTACAGCATTTTAAAGTAAACCTTGTATTTTTCTCATGTACGATTGGTATTATCTGATGTGCACTATAGGCAAGTTGGTGATCGGATTTTGCACATTATGTGCGTGAGTGCTTGTATAAAACACAATACGTATAACGTATTTCCGGGAAAAAATTTTTCATATGAGAATATATATATAAATATATATAAACATATATAAAAATATAAGTATAATTATATATATACAATAATTATACATAATTAAATGCAAAATATGTCCATACATATTCATATATGTTTCTTTTCTTTGTAAAATTGTTGTTTGATACAAGAAAAATGATAATAATATGATAATATGAAAAATGATAATAATAAAAAGAATAATTTTTGCATTGTCTTTTTTACAAAAAATTAAGTTTTAAGAAATGAGAAAAAATTGTCCATAGTTATATATGTATATTTTTAATCATTTATAATATGATTATATTCAGGGTGCCTCGTACTCAATGGTACAGCTAGCGCTTGTGCGCAGATAGTGTGGACCAAACTGAACAAAAAAGTCCTCTACCATTTTGCGACCTTCGCAATAGTTATCGAGATACTAATCATTTTAAAAAAAGAAAAAGTTTTACATAACAGTCAAATTTTTGCTTCATTATGATGTCGCGAGGCCGATGCCCCCGCAACAACAATAAGTATTGTGAAAATCAATTAATAGCCATTCGAGCCGACGAGGCATTCGGCGTAAAATAAGTAATATCGTATTGTATTAAGAAATTACAATAAATCTGGACGTTGACCGCGACGTACCGAGAACGCGCAATGCAATTGCCGAAATGCTGAGCGCTGACGCGGCAACGCGTAGCCATAAGTACGCGCAACGATCAGCCGCGAGCGGTCAGTCCTTAAGTCCGTCATAATCACGTTCGAGCACGATGTTCGTGCCGTGAAAGTTATTCTGTCTATAATAGTTAAGGTGAAGGTGTTAAACAAAATCAAGTCTGTGAAATCAAGTGAAATAAAAGTGTTATATTCTAAAAGAATATAAAGGTGTCAGAGTTATTGATCACAAGAGTAGTCCCGTTCCCCCGCGGAGTCGGATCCTC
>NW_012028391.1:0-2518 GCF_000956235.1 Wasmannia auropunctata | reverse complement strand
TTTCGAGTTGTAGAGGTTCGTGTTATCGAGGTTCCGCTGTACTTAGTCTCAAGAATTTTTTTAGAATGCACTACAATATGATTAAATAACTTATATTTGAAATTTGCGGTTTGATTCTTCTATATTCTTCGAACGTTTCGAACTGGATTGTAGGAAATCTTTAGCCCGTATTGGGCGAAAATACCATTAGCAAAGAATATATTCTCAAACTCTTGAGTGCGTTATCCTATTAATGAAAAATATAATAATCAATTTTAAATATTATACTTTTAATAATTATTATGTCAACGTTTTGACAATATACTATATCTACGATTATTATCTACTTGATATATGTTTCTTTTACTATATGTTTTTTTTATCTCACGCTCTTGTCTCAGACCTTGCTTTATTTTGGACTCATCACTATCAAAAAACAGGATAATTGATTCAAATGTAGCAGAGAGTAATGACTCGATTCGTATTCAATATATAATATTATTTAATTAATCATATTGGATATAGTAAATTCTATAAAAAAATTTTACGTACTAAATATCGCGCTGTATTCTCATTGCCCTATTATTAATCCTTGTTGCATAAAATATAAAATATAAAAATAACAGCTGCTTTGTCAAGGTATCACATAAAAATTTTTAAATTTTTAAATAGCAACTTCTATTTTTTATTCCACAATCTAATATCTGTCAACAGTTTTTCAAAACACTAAAATGAAGTTTATTTTTATTGAGTACTTCACGAGTTATGATCGAGTATGTATACTTGAAGTATACAATACTGCTGTCATTAATTAGTAGGGGAGACCGGGGCTCGTTGGCACAGTTTAGACATTTCTGTTTCTAAACAACTATTTATTATATAATTAAACTATATTAATATGATAGAATGAATCTTTCTCTACATTTTAATGCCAGGAACGATTCTGTATACTGTATATATAATTTCTTTGTAGTAAGTGAAATACGAATATATGCTGCAATGTAGCCAATTTACCCCGATAGCCGGGTAAGCTGTTAGCTGACACATATCACAGTGTAAGTTGCTTAAGCGATAAATTTCATATTAAATTAATGAAAATATAATAGAAGTAAAAACAGATCGCAGATATGTATTTCTTAAAAAAAGATCGCATCTTTTAGCGAGTTATATTTTGTAATGATTAAATAGCAAAATGCTGTTATAGAGTAATAAATGTAAACTATTTTAGATGTAGCTTATTTTAATACAGAAATATTAAATAAAAAACGTTTTTTCATAATTAAGTTGTAATTGAAAGGTTATACACGCTTCTTATAGTAAATTAAACTAAGCCTTAAATATGAGTCAGCGTGCCCCATTCTTACGGATATATAATTTAAATCATTTTATTATTATAAATTATGGTTATTACTCAAAATAATATATTATATAACAAAACTTTTGTTTTAACTTCTAATTAATAATACATCACTTAGATTTATTCTTTCCAGCTAAAGAACATTAAGACGAAATTTTGGAACACTCGAAAATTTATTTGACTCCTCTTGAATCAGATTTTTCTCATTCTCTACTGAAATATTTGTTTGATTAAAATGCAACTTAGAGAAATGTGCCTATGTTATAAAAAAGATATTTTACGGAAACTTTTTCATTGTTTCATTGTATAGATAATAGATACTGACTATCTTACTATTATGAAAAATAGAATCTTGTATATTATTACTATTTATTATTTTTTTCATTTAACATACTAGAACCATCTACTTAATTTCTATTATTACATTTATAACGTACCATTTTAAGTACTGTACCTAAAAAAAAGGAATAAAGAGGGAAAATCGAAAAAGAAAATCGATCGATAAATTAAATTCATTCAAATATCGCAAAATAACGGATAATTTTAAAAAATGCACCGCTATAAATTCAATTAAATTATATTTTTTATAAAAATTACAAAACAGTGACTTCAACTTTATGTAAAAGTTTTATAAAGTTAAAATAATGATTTTATTAGTTCTGGTGTCAAATCAAAAGCAAAGTGCAATTTTCTAAATACAATAAAAAATAATGGCCAGAACCAAGCATAAAAGGATGGTCAATAAATCAAAATAAATTCATGCAAAAGTCATGTTGAAGGCATGTATTCAATAAAATTCAAACAAGTTTTGACTTTATACTTATAAGGGAACCTCGCGAAGTGTCAAATTCTGATTTTAATGAAACTTGGTACACTTTGAGGTCACATAAATAGATGAATTTAGAAATTATCAGTTGGTGCTAAAAAACGGTTTAAAGGAATGAAACCACCCCTTATATGTAAATTAATTTTTTTTTACTTTTGTTATATCTCAAAAAATATTCCAGATATCAAAAAATGTTTTATACAAAAGTTTTACTGTAAAATTACCTCTATTCATTTACGTTAATAGAATTTTTTTTTAATGATTATTTTTAAAAAATTTTCTAAATATAATTATTAAAAAATATATTATTAACGTAAATGAATAAAGATAATTTTACTGTAAAACTTTTGTATACA
>NW_012028390.1:18721-19732 GCF_000956235.1 Wasmannia auropunctata | reverse complement strand
TTCATAGCGTTCGAACAGCGCTTCATAGTATTGGCTCTTACGCTTTCGTTGCTCTACCTCGATGAAATGAGCGACTGTGAGCACGAGTTATGACGTCATGATGACGTCGTGAACGCATTTTCGAGCGCTTACAACGCCAAAGCGAACATAAGTAATGCTTATAAGCGCGTACTTACAGTACGTGAGCGTCCAAAAAATTGTAGTTCAGTGGATTTCTTATTTTCTACGCTTCCAATCGTTCAAAAGACTTTGTATTATTCGTTCATGTAATTTGTGATGTTAGACGTAAGCATTTTGTACATATGAGCTACAGAACTTTTACACTAATGAAATGTTTACGTCAGGTGTCAGCTGTACGACCCGAAAAAATGTAATTTTTTAATTTTTTTCCGATTTTACTACAAATTCGACCGTCTAACATCACAATTTCATGGCTATTTTAACCCTGTGAAAAGATTTTCAATTCCGTTCATCCAATTCGGAGAAATTTACTAAACTGCAATATGCCGGTATTTCCGATCTTTCAGCATCCTCTTAACCTTTTTTAACTCGAATTTCGATAAGTCGAAAACTCTATAACTTGAACAGTGTTTTTGGTTTCTTGAGATTCGAGTTATCGAGGTTTGACTGTAATTTTAAAAGTTCACAATCTTTATCAAGAAGTAAGGGAAGGGGGGAGGGGACAAATAGTGACGGATTTTTCCTCTCTCCCTTACAAGCTAATTTCAAGTTTACAAGATATGATTTTCACTAAAAGAGTACTTTCCACTTTCAAATATACAAAAAACTTAATAAAGTTTCTATAAGTCATGTATATGAGCTAGATTTTCATAAAAACTGAAACCTACATTTGTCACTATTTACCCTATGGGTAAATGTGACACCCTATGGAACAATTACAAAATACATAATTCTTAACTCTTAATCTTTCTTTTGACACTTTGATTAAATAAAGTAATTTATATTAATTTCTATACTCTGCCATATGTAAATTTTTATTTATAGATCGGA
>NW_012028390.1:13625-15998 GCF_000956235.1 Wasmannia auropunctata | reverse complement strand
CCCTGTCACTATTTGCCCCCCCCCCCCTCCCCCTTCAATTACATACGATCTGTTTTTTATTTCTATTATGTTTTTATTAATTTAATATGGAATTTGTCGTACAGGCATCTACACCGTAGTATATATCAATTTATCGGGATAAACTGGCTACAATGTAATATGTTCGTATTTTATTTATTACAAAGAATATAAAAGAATATACTCCGTCCACAGCAAGAGCATACCTAAGTTCGACGAAAATTCGTCCGTCTTGCGCATGTCCCCTCCACAGAACGCTTGGAAAGCACTCTTTCCATCATCCTGTCTGCATGCGCAGAGGCCGATGTGCTCTTGTTGTGAACGAAGTACATATAGTATACAGAATCGTATTTAGCATAAAAATATAGAGAAAGGTTCTCTCTATCATGTGAGAACCGTACTAATATTAGTACGATTGAATTATAATAAATAAATAGTTGTTTAAAAAGTCAAATGTTGAAATTATAGAAATTGTGCTAACGAGCCCTGGTCTCTTCTAAGAATGTTAAGAATATGAAAAGGAACATTGTCATTATAGTCGTTTTCTGGACTCTCGCCAAATTAGGTCATATTGGACTATTTTAGTTCTTATTATAGAACACAAAGCCCTGTAAGACGGTTTCTTGCAAAATCTAATAGTTTTAGAGATGTAAAAGCCTTGAAAAAAATCTAAATTTACATGGGATTTTATGTTGTGACATACTTAGATGTCTTGTTCATCTTGAAGAAACCCTCCTAAATTTACTTATTCAAAATTATGTCATCATATACAAGATAAAAGATATACGAAGATGAGAAGAATTGAGTAATGCCATTGGTGTTATATTCAGTTCTAAAGTCGAAAAAGGACATATTTAAAGATAGAAATGATTTAAAAATTGATATTATTATGATGATAGTTAAAAAAATTAACTTTTTTTCATGAATTTCACATAAGTGATTAAGAAAACCATTGACTATGTGTGAAAAAATATTCATAATAATATATAATAATATATAGTTTTATTTTAATATACGCATCAAAATATCTCGGAAAAACACCAAAAAATGTTTCAAAAAGTTTCAAAGATAAAAATTTTATTATGACGTCGAAGGGGACATAAGATGATGGGGACATTAATTTAACATTGGGCACTGTCAAGGTCACTTTCAATTTTTTAAAAAGAACTCCTATTTTTCATTATATATTCTCATAGCTTATCTCGAAAGCTTTTCAAGACACCATAATAAAATATTTTTTATTAAGTAATTTTCGAGTTATAAGGCTTGAAAGTTACAATACTATCGACATTAGCATTACCCGAGGTATACCACGCGAAGATTGTCCAGTCAGATTTACATTTCTTTTATATAATGTTTTGAAAATCGAGATAAGCTACGAGAATATGCATGAAAAATAGAAGTTCCATTTAAAAAATTCAAAGATCTTGACAGTGCCGCCCAAGGTCAAATCAATGGTACCATATGTCCTCCTCAAAGTCAACATTTTTGTCTTTGAAACTTTTTGAAATATTTTTCGGTATTTTTTTTAGATATTTTGATATGTATATTGAAATGGGATATCCTGTAGGTATATTATTATGAATATTTCTTTACACACAGTTAATGGTTTTTAAAATTATTTATGTAAAATTTATACAAAAAAATGTTAAGAACTATTTCATCATAATAATATCAATTTTTAATATTTCTATCTTTTATACTGTCTCAAGAAACTCTGGTTAATTTTCGTTTGGATCTTTGCACTTTGTCCACAATGACCGTGGACAAATGACCTGTCTTCCCGTACGGCGGTAAATGCGTGGATATGCATCAGTCGGTCCCAGGGACGAGAGCAGGTCCGGAGACACGAAAGAAAATTAATTAAGTAAACTCATTAGGTTGCGATTTATAAAAGACATATTGATTCTGTATTTAAAGATATACATTAGAATTCGATGCCGACGTGTAGACAATTTTACGTGCGGGTTTTAACGTGGAACTAAAGGCGGTTGACGGTAGATCATTTAATGTACGTGTTTAGCGCTGATTTAAAGTCGGCCGGCGCACAGTATGATATTTTCGCAATCTAGGTGGAAAAAATTATTGCGCTAAAATATATTAATTTTCTTTTGCTTCTGCATGATTTGAATGTTAAAGTAACATAGTTTAGAGTAAATTTTATCCTTTTTTAGAATCATTTAAATTTTTAAACAGTACGTTTTATAATGTACGAAACATACTATATTTATATAAATGTGCTTGTAACATATTATATCGCGTCGGGATTATTTTTACGTTAAATCTAGTCCCTTAGACTGTACAGAAAACGCAAAGTTTTTTTGCGCATATTTGCGAATTCAAGATCGGAAGAGC
>NW_012028390.1:5680-13420 GCF_000956235.1 Wasmannia auropunctata | reverse complement strand
GCGAATTCAATTAATATAAATAATAATACACAAATTATGCATTAATCATTTATATTAATTGAATTCGCAAATATGCGCAAGAAATTGTGCGTTTTCTGTACAGCCTAAGGAACTAGGTGTAATGTTAAAATAATCCCGACGCAGTATAACGCGATGTAATATGTTACAAATATATTTATATAGGATAGAATTTATTAGTATGTTATATCATGTTATACTGCGTTGAGATTATTTTAACGTTAAACTTAGTTCCTTAGGCTGTACAGAAAACACAAAATTTCTTGCGCATATTTGCGAATTCAATTAATATAAATGATTAATGCGTAATTTGTGTATTAATTATTTATATTAATTGAATTCGCAAATATGCGCAAAAAATTTTGCGTTTTCTGTACAGACTAAGGGACTAGATTTAACGTAAAAATAATCCCGACGCGGTATAATATGTTACAAGCACATTTATATAAATATAGTATGTTTGGTATATTATAAAACGTACTGTTTAAAATTTCAAATGATTCTAAAAAAGGATAAAATTTACTCTAAACTATGTTACTTTAACATTCAAATCGTGCAGAAGCAAAAGAAAATTAATATACTTTGGCGCAATAATTTTTTCCACCTAGATTGCGAAAATATCACACTGTGCGGCGGATAGAGGATTTTCACACGTCCACTTACATCGTGCCCCAACCCGACACCTGGCACTTGGTTACGACACGGCATCACATTTCGCGTGTATTAAGAGGCGGGATTCGCGATGTAGTTAAATTGGCGGCCGGCAAATGCAAGACTGAGACGGGCATCGACCACACCTCTGTTGTTACGCGGATCGGGAATCTGTTTGATCTAGCAACTGCTGGATCGCGGCAGGCAACAGCCCTACCACTATCGTGCTTGATCCGGTGGAAAACGTTTAAGAAGTTGATTTTGGCTAGCCGGCAACTACCGGACCGTGGCAGGCAACGGTCGTACCACTGTCGTGCTCGATCGAGTATAAATCAGGAAGTCAAGGCCGAAACGAGCCGTCGGTATCGGCCGGGCCGAGGTCAGGAACTTCCCGGCCTCTGGTGCTCGTAGGCTTTGACGATTTGGAAAAGGAAGCGACGGATCGGTATCAATCAGAGCCGTCGCTCAGAGATAACTAAAAGCGTGGACGCGGGTGCCGAAATTTATATCCCTTGTGTATTCTCCCTCCCTAGGTCTTTTAACTAACAAAACGCTTGGACGTGACAAATAACAAAAATATATACGGACAATAGGATAAATAATTAAACACGGTCGAGCTATGTGCGAAGCCCGCGGCTCTAGTGCGCATGCACACGATGATTACGGTCGTCGGCAGTTTGACGCGCTCGGTACGCGTACGTAGCGCGGATGATCGGCGCTCTAATTAAAATGATAAAATATGTGGAGCGCCACAGTGCTCCTTGCCACAACAGGCATTTCCTCCCGACTCGGATGGAGGCCGTCAATGGACCGCGATAGTTGTAACCCGCGGAATAGGGCTTTCTCAGGGGAGCCCTGTTACAAGTGTCTCCTCTATAAAAATAAATGACCATATTTCCAACATTTAACCCGAATATCTCGAAAAAGGCTTTTCTTTAAATTGTGGTCGTTGCCCTTTTTCAATTTCAGAGCTGAATATAACATCGATGGCATTACTCAATCCTTCTCATTTTCACATATGTTTTATTTTGCATATACATATGACATAATTTTGAGTAATATTTAGGAAGATAAACTCTTTCAATGAACAGAACATCTATAAATATGTCACAACCTAAAATCCCATATACCTACATTTAGATTTTTTTCAAGGCCTACGTCTCTAAAACTATTAGATCTTTCAAGAAACTGTTTTACAGGGTTTCGTGTCCTATGATAAGGACTAAAATAGTCCAATATGAGCTAATTTGGCGGGGGCCCAAAAACGTTCATAATGACACTGCTCCTTTGATTGTATTTTAAAAACATTGTAAATATAATAATATTTAACTTATTCACAGCTGAGTATGAGGTTGGCACACCAGAACCAAATACACCGTGCACTTTTATAATAGATGCGGAAACCAAACGTAATGGAAACATACTGTCTCCCACTTATCCTGGCACTTATCCGAAAGATCTTAATTGTAGCTATCAATTTGTTGGGCGGCGTGGACAACGGGTGCGGTTGGAATTTCGTGACTTTGATTTGTTCTTTGGGGGGCCACAGTACGTACATACAAGTCCAAATTTTTTTCAAATATATAAAATTAAAATTTTTATAGAGAATCTCTAATAAATAATAGCCAAACTAAAAAATTTATTTTATATTTATAAAATTTTAAATTTATTACATATTTATAAATATACATTTTCACATAAAAATGTTAAAATATTAAAAAATATTAGTTTTATACAATAAAAATCATTATTTTCTGTTACATTATTCATTTTTTAAATAGAATATTTTATTTTTTAAATTTATTTGTATTAATTACTACTATCTATATAGCGACATGACATAAATTAATTCAAGTTAATAACAAAATTTGAAATTATTCCAGTTGCCCGCTAGATTACGTGAAAGTGTACGATGGTCCTGATAATTCGACTGCTGTTATCGGCACGTATTGCGGCCAGCAACGAAATTTAGTATTGTACTCCTCGGAAAACAGCTTATTCGTACTATTTTCTACGTTGAAGCGCACGGCGAATACGCAAAATCGAGGATTTAAAGGCATCTTTGAGTTTTCAGAGAGTTTTGTCAGTCTGGGTAAGACGATCATGATTCTCATTTATTGCTTATAAAATTGAACAATAGTGCAGTCAGTCGATACTTATCTTCTTTTCCATTGTGCAGATTTTATAACAGAATACCAAGGCGAGCATATCCGTGGGTCCGAATGTGATCAAAAGATTCTTAGCAAGAAGGAAACATCGGGAGTCGTAGTTAGTCCAAATTTTCCATATCCCTATTTACCTAAGGTCGTCTGTCGTTATTTTATCTACGGTATGCAAGACGCGCAACATCTAGAGCGCGTGCGACTGGAATTTCAAGTGTTTACAATACAGATACCCAAGGGAGAGTAAGTATCAAGTATATTTATTAAATACCGGTATGTGATGATGCGTAAATGTCATTTATGCACCGTATTCTTTTTCGGGTTTTTTCAGGACGACGTGTACTGACGGCTATCTAAAATTATATTTAAAAGGTCAAGAAGCGACGGATTCTTACGACAAATTCGATTATGAGATGTGTGGTAACAACAGCAATCCGAACCATGTAGTTAGTGACGGGCCAAGACTCGTAATGGTATTTAGTAGTGGAGAAGGGCAGGCACAGGGTTTTAAAGCTAAGTGAGTGCATATGTAGCACTATTAGTACATTATTCAAGATGAATCTTTTCAAAGAATTTTTTTTTTATTATCTTACATCTTAAATTTTTCTTAAATTTTATCGTACTTTTTTAATAAACAATTAAATTATGATTCCTAAGAATGTTATAAATAGTAATTTTAATAAAAAAAGATAAGAAGTTATTTGAATAAAAATAGTAATTTAATATAATATAAATAGACTATTTTTAACTGTTTTTAAAAATTAAGGATAACACATTACAAATAACATCTGTTTTTTTTATATTCATTACTAGAACTGTTTATATAAAACTGCCCTGGTATCTGAAGGATCTCGCATAAATCTTATAGAAAATTGATCCCAGTCGAATTGGTTGAAATTTTATTATAATGTAAGATTATGATAAACGATGAATTGACTAAAAGTTCTTATGGGTACGAAGTTAAAAAATGAATACAGTTTTCGAGATATTGGGGTCAAATGTTGGAAATATGGTCATCTATTTTTATAGGAAACACTGTACATCACTGTGGACAAAATGCAAGGATTAAAATGAAAATTAACCAGAATTTCTTGGGACAGCACCAGATGAAATAGATATGTAGGATAAGTACGGGTAATATGATTAGGATAGGAATATGATCACCTTCGTACTGAGTCAATAGATAGAGAAAAAAATAGCTAGCGCTATTCCCAAGTATGAATTAAAAAAGAGCTGTATAATATATTTACTTTACATAGCTAGTGACTAGTGTAAATAATACAGCCAATTAAAAAAAATAGCCATCCTTAGGAACGAGGACATGATTACATAAATAATATTTATTATATACAGAGTAAACATTTTAAACAGGCCATCTGAATAATTTTTGGATGGTTCGAGATATTGAATTAAAATTTATAGGGTTAAATGGCATTATAAAATCTATTTAACTCTAAAAACACTCACTTCAACCCTTCAAGAAGGACGGAGGGTTGAAAATCTTGGCATATGGGGTCGAGTGAGGACTTGTTTGAAAAGGCTTTTTGAGATGAGAAGAACGCAAGGTCGATGACGTCTCTACGATTTTTGTTCGTAGAGTTATGCTCATTTGAATTGTTGTTATTCAGTGCTAGTAAGATCCACGGTGAGGACGAGAAAGATAAGGCTTTGTGCATCTCACACACACACACACACACGCACACGCACACGCACACGCACACGCACACGCACACGCGCACGCGCACGCGCGCGTGCGTACTCTTCTATATACACTTCCATTCACTTAAGAACAAGCACGAAGCCTTATCTTTTTCATGTTCTCGCCGTGGGCTCTCGCTAGTACTAAATAACACAAATGTTCAAATGAGCAGAATTTTGTAAAAGAGAATTGTAGAGACCTAATTGTTAACGACTCCGCGTTCTTCCTGGAAAGTCCTTTTAAACGAGCCTTCACTCGATCTTACATGCTATTTAAGATTTTCAACCTCTTTCTCCCCGTTCCCCTGAAAGGTTGAAGTGAGTGTTTTCAAGGTTAAATAATATATTTCATGATGCCATTGTAACCCTATCAATTTCAATCCAATATCTCGAACCATTCCCAGGTAGAACATAGAAACAAATGACGTTACTTCTTATATTATTTGTGACATATAAGTGACAAATGAAGTTATAATATAATGACGTCCATATGATATCATATGACTTCATAATAATATCATTATGACTTTTGTGTTCTACCTGGGTTCAGAAATTATTCAGGTGGTCTGTTTTAAGTGCCTCTTCCTATGTATATAATTTCTCAATTTATATTTTAATGACAAAGATTTTTTGAGACTGAATTAATCATCTTGCCTTGCCTAACTGAATTATATACTAATTTTATCTTCATGCTGATTTTTATCCAATCTTGCCTTGGTTGGAAAGATCTTTTCCTGATTTTGTCTTGAACTGATTGGCTGGATCTTTTTCTGATTTTGCCGTAGTTTGCTGGATCTTTTCCTGCTTTTGCTTTAGTTGGGTGGATTTTATCCAATCTTGCATTGGTTCGCTGAATTTACTTCATCTTGTCTTGATTAGTTGGATCTTTTCTTGATTTTGCTTCAGATAGTTTGGATTTTTCCCATTATCTCCTTCATCTTGTCCTATCCTGTGAAATACGTCGGCAGAATTTCATCTTGCTCCACGGACTTTGTCCGTAGTGACTGCATCTGCTCGATAGGTAAGAAATAGCCATATTTCCAACATTTGACCCCCAATATCTCGAAAACTGTCCATTTTTGGACTTCGTGCCCATGAAGGCTTTTAATGATCAGGACATCATGATTTACATTATAGTAAAATTTCAACCAATTTAACTAGGATTTTTTTTCCATAAGATTTGTGCAGGGTCCTTTTTAAACATAAGTTTTCAATACAAATTTACAAAAACGGCTCTATAATATAATAATCTTAAATTTCGGATATTGTTATTTTTTAATAAAAAATTAGTAAAAATAATAAATAACAATAAAATGCAATTTGAAAATCTTAAAAAATTTGTTTATTGGGCAAATTGTATAAAAATATAAAAATAGTAAATTAAACTAGACCGCTATCTATAGTGAATAACGCTACCGTAATTGATAGGAAATTTTTAGTCTCTTTTTATTTAAAATAATAAAGTAACATAACAAAAAAACTGATTGTCTAATATTCAAGATTTTATAGAAGAAAAGAATATTGGTACTGTTAGAGAGATAAAAAAATGTTGATTTAGAAAAAAGTTAACGAGTTAAGAAATTAAATATATTAAAAATAACTTATTCAAATAATAAATAAATTTAAAAACTTAAAAATTTAAAAACTTATTTAAATAATAAAAAAATAAATTATTTAAATAAATTTAAAAAAAAAAATAAATGTATAAAAGTTATAGTTAAAAGTTAACTCATTCAAAAATAATTAAGTTAAGTTATTAACTTTATATATTTTTTTATTTTTATTTTTTGATTCCTAACTTTTTCACTAATTACTACCTAATTCTGATTGATAGATACACTTTTGAAACGGAATACAAGATACCAGGCACCGCGGCGCCCGATGGCAGTTGTACTTTCACTTATCTCAGTTCTTCTCGTAAACGCGGCGAATTTAATTCACCGCGATATCCCAGTAATTATCCGAGTGACACGAATTGCACGTATTTCTTTTTGGCCACGCAAAATGAACAGGTTGCTCTGATCTTCGATCACTTTAAGGTTCGCACGAGTAATGATAATGTGACTGTCGGATATTATGGGTGAGTGAATCATAATTATGTATGTCTTGCACCGTTATGTATTAATTGAAATATTGTCTGGTATTTATTAGATACGAACTCTGCCAGGAAGATTGGTTAGAGATTTATAACATGTACCGCGACGATACAGAGAAGCTGATAGGAAGGTATTGCGGCGGGACCGCACCAGGCCCGGTAGAATCGAATCTTGGTGCTCGTGGCTTGAAAGTGATCTTACATTCCGATTCTGAGCTTGTCTACAGTGGCTTCAAGGCGCGTTACACTTTTGAGGTCGCTAAACCTATTTTTGGAGGTACGGTTATAAGCTTTGTTATTCGTATAATATAAGAATATAAGCTTTGTTGGTCGTAAAAGAATGTAACAATTAAGAAAAAAGGGCCAAACTTCCGCAAATGTTCCACCTCCGATTTTAATGAAACTTTGACAAAAGCTATTATTTTGGGCTAAAATAAAAGCTCTTAAAGAGACTTTTTTTGCCAATTCCTTTGAAAAAGCCATTTTTAAGATGAAATAATAAAAAGAGGTGTATAAATAAGTCGATATAAAAGGCCGCTCTGATAACCTTGACTTTGACGAATTATGTCAAGATCATAACTATGAGTAACCGTCTAGAAGTTTTTAGTCGTCGCTCGTTGTTCGTTAAAAAGTTATTAACAACAAGTCACTATAAAACATTTTATTAAATATTATTATTAATATAATATATTTCAGTATGTATAGCTGTATGTCAGATTTAGAGGGCCGAAGCCCCTCTCTAACTGCAGGCAATATGGGCACAGGTGGGTAAGGGGGAGCTAATACCTATTATAAAAATAGAAAACCTCTAACGATGTACCAAGTTAAAGCAAAACATGCTTTAAGAGAATGCTGAAAGGTCGGCCAAATTTGTACAAGGTCGATAAAGCAGACTCTTCAGTGTCAGTGGTATCTCTAAATGAACTTCTTACAATATCTTCTGGTCTCACTCAAACACGTGGAATGTCCTTATTTAACTTATTGAAGTGCCATCTCTTGGAAAATCCGACACTTACTGTCAGACGCAATTTTTGCTGTCTTTATTTTAGCCGAGCGTATGAATTATGACAAATTGCATTTTAATGAACAACTTTTTTTCTATGCTTTTAATCGTAG
>NW_012028390.1:2607-4136 GCF_000956235.1 Wasmannia auropunctata | reverse complement strand
GGTTTCAATTCGAATCTCAAAACCGGATTATTCCGATTATTCGGATAATCCGGATATCCGAATTATTTGGATTCGGATCTAAATTCGAATAAATACATCCGCAATGTATTTTATTTTATTATAATTTTAAAATAACATAAATTTGTTTGTTAAAAAATACATTTTATTTTATTTATTATATTTAAAGCCTTTTAGCTATAAAACATTTTTCACTCTCATTTAGTTATCGAATTTAGATCCAAATTCGAATCCAAATCCGCTACAAACTTAAATTCGATTTCGAATCTAAATTTGTTGCGAATCCAGATTTGAATTCGAAATACGGATCCGATATTTTTATTATTCGGGTATCTTTAAAAGATTCGGATATCCGGATAACCCGAATTTGTAGCGTCACATTTATTCGTAATCCGGATAAACGGATATTCGGATTACATCAAATCCGAACGAATCTTGAAGCCCTAGTACCAACCCAAAATAAAAAATAAACATGATCACCGCTGCCAATGTAACACTACGCTAATCATATAAAAATCATTTGATTACATTTCAAACTTAACATTATTTTGCGTAGAAGTCCTTATCTTTTCAGTACCTATTATTTTTGGTATATTGTAGGCTTATTCGTTTAGTAAGGCGAAAATTTAATAGAAATTTAATTTAATATACTTCCTATCTTGCGTAAAGGCCTATTTAATTTTTTCAATATCTATTATTTTTAGTATATTGTAGACTCATCCATTTAGTAAGGCAAAGTTTTATTAGATATATATTTTTATTATTTTTACGAAACGAGGTGTATAATTGTATGTTCCGCATGGGTTTTCGACTTTCCACGCAAGACAAGATATAATATACGATAAGAATGCATTTTTCTTATTTATGAAACATTTTTTGTTAATAACTTTTTAATAAATAATGGGCGACGGTTGAAATCTTTTCAAGGTCACTTAGGGTTCTCATGACCTTAATAATAATATACAATGTATGTCAAGGTCATTGGAGGCCCCTAATCGAAATATTTATTGGCTTATTTATCACATTTTTATCATTTCATTCTTAAAAAATGGTTTTTTCACAGCTAGGAGTCGGCAAAAATCCATTTAAGGGCTTTTATTTTAATCTATGTGAACCTGGCACCGACTTTACAAAAAATTTTTTCAAATATACAATTAAATTAAATGATTGATTTGTATAACCCGTTTATACCACCTTTTTTTTTGTTTGTACCTCAAGCGTTTCAAAATTATAAAAGATTGAATAAAATGCTAGCATTCTACTTTGAGATATATTTCAAATCTGCAAGCGGGTGCTGTATCGGAATTGTTTATACCCCTTTGTACTATCTTCCGTTTTGTTTGTACCCTTAAGGCGATGCTGGATCGAAGGTCGGAAAAATTTGTACGAGGTCGATAAAGCAGACTCTTCAGTGTCAGTGGTATCTCTAAATGAACTTCTTACAATATCTTCTGTCTCACTCAAACACGTGGAATGTCCTTATCTAACTTATTGAAGTATCATCTCTTGGA
>NW_012028390.1:0-2587 GCF_000956235.1 Wasmannia auropunctata | reverse complement strand
TTCCGATCTTTATTTCTTATCTAAGGAACAACTTTATTTAGGTGTTAAAGTAATGGAAAAAATTCAAACGGATAGTTTTATAAAGGAACGTCCTGACTTAATTTTCCATTTCAAAGATTGCTGTTTGCATTTTTTGAAAACTTTATGTATCCAAATTAAAAAAAGATATGACTTTGAAGATTCATGTTTTAAAAATCTAGACATTTTATGTCCAAAAAATGCTCAATTATATGTAATTTTAAAAATCTTTTCTAGTGAGACTAACTATAAGTAAAAATTATATTGTAATTAATCAAAAAATAACATTTATAATTTAAATATAAATAAATATTTTAAAATATTCAAT
This sequence comes from Wasmannia auropunctata, assembly GCF_000956235.1. Taxonomy (NCBI): domain Eukaryota; kingdom Metazoa; phylum Arthropoda; class Insecta; order Hymenoptera; family Formicidae; genus Wasmannia; species Wasmannia auropunctata. The sequence goes on along the minus strand of NW_012028390.1, from coordinate 2,241 downwards.
ACTGTACGTAATTCTTTTAAAAGAATATATTTAATCAAAACGAATAATTTAAATATCTACACATATATTTAGAATATTTAGATCCAAATTTTAATTTTGACGAATGCGCCAGTTAAAAATAAATTGTACGATAATTTTAATCAAAATACGATAATTTTTTGCTGTTGGTACGATATTTAATAAGGTTGGCAACGCTGATTAAGGGTCTCTACTCATTGCTGGTCCCAGCTAAATCGCGGGCATGACCGCTCTCAGAATCCTCTCTGGTTATACTGTGGTGATATTAATAATTTATGGTGACGGCTATGAGATTGGAGAACATGGAGTGATTGTTTTGTTCATTCGTCAATTTTTATTTAATACAGGTTAAAAAATTTAGGATATAATAAACAACAAAAAAATATTAAGTCTCATTGAAGTAATTTATTTAAAAATTATTTGATATTACAATAATGAATTTTTGTTATAGATCTTTGTATTATATTTTTTCTTTATATTTTTTCTTTCAAGTATATTTTTCGATTATTTATTTATAATAAACGTAGTTTGTGTAGTACTACGCAAGTTTTTAATACTTAATTCATTGCTTCTCTGATGATAATTTTCATGCAAATTTCAAACAGATCACATTCAATTTGAAGTATGCACTATGCACATGGAAATGTACTACCACGGATTAAAAAATATCAAGGCATTGACATTGTATTGAAAAATTAATCTCTGTTCGAAACTGTGCACATTCTGTTCCAATTGAATCGTACATAACGCTACACTTTGTGCATTCCTGTGTGCGTTTGTGTTAAAATGTGTTAAGCAATTAGAAAGCAGTTTTTCGCGGAGTGTACCTACAAGTTATACTGTGATACCTGTACGAAAACTCAGTTTTTTGCTGAGTGTACCTACTGGTTATACTGTGATCTATGGTGTATGTATTACGTATATGAAGGTTGGTAACATCGCGTAAGTAATTCAACTAGGCGGATTTTTAAAAATCCTTATATCTACATATAATGGTAGCGCGAGATCCAGTTGCTCGCAGTTGACGCAGTTCTCCACTAGTCGCGTCGGAAAACGGTTCACTGCAATTGACTGCATTCCTGCGGCCTGCCGCGCGTTTTCGTGAAGAAGACAGAAAGCACGCTGGAGTGAGTAAAGTGATGATCAATCGCGCCGATCCGTTCATCGGCCTGATCTAGTCGTTTCGCGCCGTAATAAAAATTGAGTTTTCCTCGATATCGATAGAATCGTCGGTATTTTTCGATCGAAAACATGTTATAGTTCTTTCTCTATATTGTTCTTATGTATGAATAAGTGAAAAAAGAACAAGTGAACTTTTTCATCTAGCTGCTATACCGTATTTTATTTTTTCCTCTTATTTGCATTCACTTTTTCTCTTTCGATCTTTTTTCTTTGTCAGTCTTGATCGGTTTTTTCTTTATATACTTAATATGTCACTAAATCTCATTTATTTTACAATAACAGTTATATCATAATCTCTTTTTTATATGTTGCTCTCGCAATATTTGCTGTTCTTGGAATTATATCTCATTATCTACGAATCTTTTTAATTTTATTTCTGTTTTCATGAAGCTTTCGGCTGTCCGTAATTAAAATGTACTTAACAGAAGTTGAACACAAATTACGAGTGAAAATGATAAAACTCTAGGTTTATGGGCAGCTCTTATAAATTTTAGAGTTCTTCTTACTATATTGCACTCTCTTTGCACGCGATATAATATTTTTCTGTGCGAAAAGGATAGAAAACGAAATATTATAAAAAAAAGAATAAGTGTCTAAAAAATAAACTTATCAAAAAATTATTTTTTTAATTTTAAACTATTTTTTTTTTCTAACTATATTGTTATTAAGTAATGTTAATTTTTAAAATTTTTGACAACAGATTTATATTACACACAGTAGGAATTATAATACTTATATAATTTATGTTTGAGCATTTTAATATTATTTTACACTCCCCCTCCTCTCTGCATCTATATCTGCATACTTTATCTACATTTTTTAATATTCAAATTTTTGTATTTTATTTTTAAATTTTTACTTAAAAGTTGAAATTTTTCTATTTTTTTCAATTATATAATATATGTGCATTTAAAGAAAACTAAAAGCATTATATAAACATATAATATACTCGTAGAATCAGACAAAAAATTATAAAATTTTTATTTTTTTACAATATATTTTTTTTATATGTAATTTCAAAATTTTTGAAATAGTATATCT
>NW_012028389.1:13095-13816 GCF_000956235.1 Wasmannia auropunctata | reverse complement strand
TGGAAAATATGTATGCGTTCAGCAGAGAGAACAGATTAGGCGTGCTCAATGATTCTTTAATTATTATGATTGATTCTTGATTTTATTCATATTTTCTGAATTTAAGTGCAGAAACCAATTGTAATAAAAAAAATTATTAAACGCACACTGATCTGTTTTATCTGTTATACTATCTATCAATCGATCAATTACATATACATATGATCGATTACATATACATATGATCGATGTGTGTGAGGCTGCAAGATTAGAAATTCTAGCGCCTCTTGTGTCAGAAATTGTAAAAGTACACTTCCCCCACCCCGCAACTGGTCGACGATAATGACAATGACGTTTCTTAATCTGAAATTCCTACATTTCGGACTTTGCATTGCAATATCTCCGCTCGTAGGACATGTAGAAAAAGAAATAAAAAATATTTCATTACACAAACCGAACCCAAGCTGTCGATTAAGCCTACTTAGAATTTAATCGGTTCGACCGTTATTAAAATCTCAAAATCTCGGGTGCCCGCAACGCGACGGCTCGCGTTAAGAGACCCGGCATGGCTTGTTAAACACTTGACACCAAGCCACTACCGTGTCTCCTGATTAATAGTAATATAATTGTAAATTTAATATTTTAATACAATAAGCTTCTTTGCTTCTTTGCTCCAAAACATTATTCGTATTTCATACTAAGTGCACACACATAATTATGAAGAGTGCACAAATAATTATGA
>NW_012028389.1:0-4226 GCF_000956235.1 Wasmannia auropunctata | reverse complement strand
CATTCCACGTGTTTGAATGAGACCAGAAGATATTGTAAAAAGTTCATTTAGAGATACCACTGACACTGAAGAGTCTGCTTTATCGACCTTGTACAAATTTGGCCGACTTTTCAGCATCCTCTTAATACTATTGGAATTTTTAAACCTTTAAACGATATACCTCCATTTGATATAACATTGTTTACTTCATCGATAAAATTTTTCAAAAATTCTTCAGGATTATTGGGTTTTTTTTTCCTCTATATATACCTACAACCTCAGGTTTACAATCCGGAATATTGACTATTATAATTTGAATAGGCCATATCTGCTGTGATTTACAAAGTGTACCACTATCAGTACTCCAATCTATTTCTAAAACATTAGGCATACGTATCAAATCACTTTGTTCTACAATTCTAACAACTGCCTTTTCAAAACCTAAATGGAAGTATTCTGATCTGGAGATGTAACACAATAATTGTTATGAGGAGTACTAAGTAAAGTTCTTGTATCCTTTGGCAAATACGATAAACATCTATGCGATTGTAACATTCGTAAAATAATGTTTCCCTGAGTGTGAGTAAGGTTACCCTCTATAAATGATATTGCCACATGATTTTCAAAGTCTATAGAATTGTTATTGTTTTCATTGTTAATATCAGTTATATTATTAGTCGTATCATCAGTTATATAATTAATGTTGTACATATCATCGATATTGTCACTATCAGAAAAATTTATTTCGTTATTACTTGCTTCATCAGTAATATTTGATTGCAAACAATTTCTTATAGAAATAAAATTATCATGTGTGTTTGTTAATAAACTAACATCGCGATCTGATGATGGACAACTGATGTTGATCTGCTGGGCAACTGGATGTTTAATTCCGTTTTTTTTTACTGCTAAAATTCTCTTTCTTTGACGATTACATATCCTGTGTTGAGATTTACGCTGAATAGGCAATTTTAACATTTTAGAATAAATCTTATTAAATTTAAGAGATCTCTTTGTGGCAGTAATATTTTGTTTAGGCTGCTGCTTACTTGACATAGCGTTTTCAAAATTGTTTTCGTTATTTTTGTTTCTGCGTCAATATAATTATGTCACAAAACCTTGCACGGTGCTTCATGCGAAAAATGGCGCAAACGTCAGGACCCTGCAAATTATAATAAAATTGAAAGTTACAATGCAATTGAAAATTGACAGATAGTACGCATTGATCATGTATAGTTTTATAAAATGTCTTATTTTTCATTTTGCCAATTCATTTTAATATCAAAACAGTAAAATTAAAAATTTCTTGAAATTAAAAGATTTAATTTAATAATTTAGTTAAAGGCTTAAATATAATTATGAAATGAAAAGACCCTATATATAATTTTATATTTTATTGTAAACTGTTGATTTTATCAAAATAATTTAAATTTAGTTAAGATATGAGAATAAATAAGAATTTATAAGGAATAATTTTTAAAACATTGTATAATCAAATAAATATAATATTTATAAAAATCAGATATAGTAATGTATAATAATTACGATAAAATTAGTGCCAGCAATAGTAGTTATTCAAAAATATATTATAAAAAAATGAACAATAAATTAAAAATAAAAGTATTAAATACCTTTAATTTTAATGCGTACGTAGCGTCCAAATCCGTTTGATGATCTTTTTGCCAATTTTCATTCAATGATATGATCTATTTCCTCAATAAGTTAATCTTTAGTTCCAAGCTAATAACCTTCAGTTATTGCAAATAATATTCCAGTTTTATGTCGTCAGAAGTAATTGCACTGAGAGGATAGACATTTACACCAGTTGACAATACTGTGAATTCAAGTTAGTTTTACATGAAATTATAATAACCTTACTAGAATTATATAATCTTATGAATTTCAATTTTTCATACTATACAAAGACTTGTAAAGTCAGACTAAAAAATAAATAATAAAAACCGGAATGTTTTTTAAAGGTATATATATATATTTATAAAAATATTTTTAACACATTTGAAATCTCCTTTTAAAGAAATGCAGATAGAGAATTATATATATATATATATATATATATATATAATTCTCTATCTGATGATGTGTTAAAAATATTTTTTCTTTTATAACGCCTTGTGTTCATGTGATGCTAGAAATTGTTCCAGGATTTCTGGACGAAAACAGAATTAGCCACTTGTATTGGCCGAATTGTTAAAATGTACTAATTCTTTCTTTGTCCCAGATTTCGAAACGATTAATTTCTAGCATTGTTAACGTAAGACTTAAGATTTATGGATTATCTCCATTTATAACACAGATTTATGCGAGCCTCTGCTCCTCATAATATAAAGAATTACCATTAAAATATTATGCGTATAAGTTCGAAGTTATAGTTTATGTTTAATAGTATGAACAATGTAAAATATTCAATGCCTAGAAGATATGTTAAAAAGTAAAAGCGGATACAGTGCGTCTTCTAGCAAAGACATAATTAATGTAGTAAATTTTTTCATCTTTGTTTAACATTGGTGAATGACAAGAATATATAACTCACTATATTTATTATATTAGTATTCTTACTAGAAAATGCACAATGACTTGCGTATCCCACGTATCACATCATCCGTGTTGCGTATATCAATTTTTGTTGATACAATGTGCCTTTTCATTTGTATCAAAACTTTGATATGCAATAGTACGATATAATATGCAAATTTGCAATGAATCTATAGCTGCTTTTACCTATTATTAACTTTACATTTGCTATCCGCGGCTTTTGTTTGCAATTATGGATAACCTCAAATTTGTATAACCACAAATTTAATGAATAATCTTGGATATTCCTAATAAAACTTATAAAAACTTAAAAATATTTTCCATAATCTTATGTAAAGTTTTATTAAAATTTATGAAAGAGAAAGGATTACCTGTGATTTATAGGATTGCACTCACTCAGGTTCACTGAAAAATATTCATATAGCGCGCGTCATCAAACGTGAAAGAAACCGAGGCGACCGACTTCGGAACCGAAAATACACAAGTGGCGCCGTTATTGCTATCTGTTCGCGTTGTTTGCACTTATTGTACTCAGAGTTCTCGCTTTCTCTCTTTCTTCAACTTTTAAATATATTTTTATCTCTTTCTAAGTGCAAAAATTTTTGGAGATTTTAAGCAACGCAAACAAACCGTATGCTACATTATATGTATATGCGGAGCCTATATATGTATACATAGAAATCGTAAACAATCTGCACATTTTGATGTTCGGAAAATTTTTTCGGACATATATATATTGATGTAATTATAAATTGAATTATATTACGCGGGACTGTATAAAATGCAGAGTTTATAATATATAAGAATGCGTTCCATTTCATGCATGATGTATATAGATAAAATGATACATGCATAAAATGCTGGTTCTACAATAGTTGCAAGTCAATCATAATCTTTTATTACGACAGCCAATTTAAAGCGTCAATTTAAAAATTGATGCTAATTCAAATTGCCTGTTGTAAAAGTGATTGATTTGCGTTCTAATGTACGTACATTGCATACTAATGTAACCAGCTATTTTCATAGGTATTATTTAATTTATCTTTGTTTATTTTATTAATATATATTAATAAAAAATAAATGTAATTATACACATTTCGTAAACAATTAATAAACATTTTAATAGTACATTTTCAAAATAATAATACGTGTAGAGAAACGAAAAATTTAATTTTCTGATTTTAAAAGAGAGTAAATATATTATATAAAAATAAAATCTTTAACAAAATTATATTTTAATATTATTGCATAATATGTAAATTTTAATAATCAAATTCACGCAATCTCAATAAATGTTCATAAATTTAACTTATTAGCGACATCATTATGTAACTAATTCAAAATTTATACTGTTGCTGTTATATTGCCATAATAATTTGTAGCATAATATAATGCTGTCATACTGCCGACAACGTGAAGTAATTTTGATGCTGCCATCTTGCCGATAATCTGTTGGCAATACATACATACAATGTTGTCTACATGTTGCTTCAATATTCATATATTCGAAGTTATTGAAGACAAACATACGGCAAGTTGCCAACATCATAAGCAAGCATTGCATTGTGCGATTTTGCATAGACACGCTTGGCTATCTGGGATTCGCAAAAAATATCGCGCCTTGAAAACTGGTAGAATGGAAGAAGATATCGCGCTGGAGAGACACTTTAGGCCCATCATCGAGCCTCTAAAAC
>NW_012028388.1:41711-42143 GCF_000956235.1 Wasmannia auropunctata | reverse complement strand
TATTTATTATTCCGCATCGTTTTTAATCTATTTTTCTATTTATTTATAAATAAACACTGACACTTCTTCAGTGTTTTAACGTCTTGATTATGCACTCCATGCCGATGCGCATGCGCGCTTAATAAAAGCCCCTAGATTTTGGACAAAAACATTGTTTTTTCTATTTAAACAAAAATGCAAAGGTGCATTTTATAAAATTGATTTATTCAAATGGAGCAAATCGAGAGCATTATTTATTGCAAAATACCACTTTGGCAAAAAGTTATGACGTTTTTCGACGAAAAGTCCCTAGATTTATCACAAGAACGTTTCTTTTCGTTTACAAAAGAAACTATTAAAAACCAATTGATAACATTTATTGCTCCGAACGGAGCAAATTTGGAGCAAAATTTTGAGACTTTATTTATTTAAAAATATCAATTAGATCAAAAA
>NW_012028388.1:38859-39014 GCF_000956235.1 Wasmannia auropunctata | reverse complement strand
TCTTCCGATCTGAGCCAAAGCTTGGGTGTTATATCGCTCCAATATGTATTTATTAATTTAACAAATTCATTATTTGAATAACAAACGTTTCGACCCCGAACGAGTCATTTTCAATGTTACAATAAATTAATTCGTGCCTAACATAAAATTAAAGA
>NW_012028388.1:20958-34960 GCF_000956235.1 Wasmannia auropunctata | reverse complement strand
GTAACCTAACTCAAGAGTTAGACACTTTTAAAACACTCTAATAAAATATATTTCTATTAAGCACTTTTCAAGTTATAAAGCTTGAAAGTTACAGTACCGCCGGCATTAGCATTATCCAAAGTATCCGAACAATACCTAAAACCTTTTGAATGTTGTTCGGAATCATGATCTTGGCAACATATGTCAAGGTCGAGGCCATTAAAGGTTGTTGCTTTTATTTCTATTTTTTAAAATAATTTTTATTGAAAAAAAAAAAGGAATAACTTCCAGTGGTTATATGTTGTCAAGCTCATGATCAGATATTTTTATATTATAAAATTTTTGTATTAAAAAAGTTAGGATATAAAATATTTCTACTTTAATTAATACGATTAACTGAGAACTGTTTAATTATATTTTTGCATCCTGAATGTAATTCTTTTTTCACAGAGCAAAGAAAAAGCTATTGACAGTAAAGGAAATGTCAGCAAAGGATGCAAGAAGGTCAAGTCCAACCAGTCACCTCAAGGTACAAATATAGCAGCAACAATGGTCGCACAAAACTCATTGGCAAAACTGAACTTATCTACGGTAGTCTATAATCGGCAAAAAAAGGTATTGAAAACTGGCAATCAACAGCAGCAACAGCAACAAACTTGCAATGTCTCCCAAGAGTCTAACTGTGATAACCTAGTGGTACAATCGCGCGATGACAGACAGAGTAATAGCAACCCTAGAGTAATGTTGAATGCTCAGCGCGATGTCAAAGGTAAAAATTCCAGGAAACGTGCCAATAATCCAATTATAGCACAACAGGAGCCCAGCCCTGAGAAACAGACGAAGCTCACAGAGGAGAATCCGGAGCATTCCAACGCTTTGTTACCCAAGTTAGCGTCTATCCAACGCGCCGGCAAAATATCAGTGATACTAGCTAGCAATTCAAAATCTATCAAGTGCAAAGCAGTTGAGACTGCGGATAGTCAACTTGCTAAAAACTGTGATATTGACTCATTGAAGAGTTGTTCCACTACTGGCAACATGGTGGAGACATCCTCGGGACTACTCACGAGGGACCAGATCCGCCTCTTGCAAGAGCCGGTCTTCAAAGACGAGAAGAACCGTGATATCGACACGGACTATATGAACGGCGGGAGTAATTCACAGGAGCAGGAGGAGGAGTTGTTACAGTATTTTCAAAGTAGCTCGTCTAGTTCTGACGTCGAAGCTAACGAGACTCAGGACAAGGTGTCGCAACTGCGATTGATATTGCAACAGAATTTGAAAGCAAATCCCGTTATTGCTGATTTGACACCCGTGACTGTCGTTCGGCAAAACGTTGCCGTGGAGAAACGGGACCCCGCACAGAAGCACAATCTCATACTCCCGACACTTCTAAATCACCCTAATCCGGGCAGTACGCGACGTCGTGTCAGTTTTGAAACGAATGTCGAGCATGTCCAAGAGGCGGCAGCACCGAGTGTAGCCAATACTGTGCCACAGAGTCCAAATACGCGACGTAGAACATTTAACTTCACCCCAATCTCACCCGGACCACATTCTCCCATTAACGGCCGCGCATCCAAGTCAAACTCGGCGAACGCAAGTCCATTCGTATCTCCGCGTAATACACCAGTGCCGAGATCACGCAGTAACTTGCAAGCCGGCAGTTCCAGATCGCGCGGTCAAAAGACGCTTTCTCGCTCCATATCGTGCAGCGTGCCGTATACCATCAAAACCACGGATACGTTTATTGTACCAACATCGAGCGGAGCGGAACACCCGCGGCAAGTGCTGACAGTGGCAACGACTAAGTCGTCGGAGGTACAGATCGAAATCAGTATTGACAATACAAATAAGCTTAACTCATATTCAAGTCTTCTTTAACAATAACACTAAAGAATTTAAATATATATAGGTCAATACAGTTAATCTACATATACAATCGACAAACGCAGATATTTATGCGATACAGTATTCAAAATATAATATTCACAATATTCGTGTTAATGGTCAATACTTTACTAAAAAAAAATCTGAGTACAAGTCGAAACCAATATCGCTGTTTTTTTTTGCAAATGTGTATTATAATTTTATTACACTATATCATTCAGATGTTTGCGCTTGTTGTTGTATCGGCTTATTTTGGTCGATATATCTTCGTTTTAACTTTACTAAAAGCACAATTCTTGTTATTTAATTAAATTAAAAATAGAACAATTATAAAAATCTTTTCTCTTTACAAAAAAAAGGCGCATATGTACAAAATAATTTACAAGCAAAAATATGTTATCTTCTTGAAAGTATTTATTAAATGTTTCTCTGATGTAGGTCGTTCTGAAGAGACCACCATGTACTGCGTTTCTGGACTTGACACCTCAGAAACAATTGCTAATCAATTATCCGAGTCAAGAGAATTTACAAGAGATCAAGAACATATATCAGAAGGGTCAGCCACCTCTGCCCGACCAGGAGATCACGGAGCTTCTTCATGCTGGCAGACACTTGCCAATTAGTAACGAGCAATTATACTATAGATCGCAATCGGTACCGTTACACAGGATGGTGAATCCCATGTCCTTAATGTCTCCAATTTCTACGCAGCAATGTCTATCATTGGTGCAGAGTCAGAGCTTTAATCCGTCGACAAGCAGTTCCGTTGCACCTACCCCGGTACCGAGCGAGTACAATGACTTCGGTTCTTCCATCGGACAAGAGGGCACGTATCTGTTGGATGACACAAACTTCATGTCGGATGAGCAGCAGTTTTTGATGACGGACAAGTCGATCACATCCGAAAATATTAATAACATTCTTACGATCTTAGACGAGGATGGTCAATCAAATTTGCAAATGTTGTCTGAACAGACTACGGAAGATACATTGAACAACGCGATTGTTCTTGACGCTTTGCCGAATGCCAATTTAAATCTGTCGGAAGAAGATATGTTGGATCCGTCGAGCATTCTCGACGCTGGTGGCGCGTTACAGAAAATAATGCAATCGCGATCGTATCCGAACACGCCGCTGCCGGCGCCGGTGTCCGCGTACACATCGTATACAGAGGACAGTAACGGCTCCAGATCGTACCCGTCGACACCTCTGCACACAATACAGTCTCAGGAGGTGTATCAAGATCCAGGCGAGCCAATATTGTCCAGTCCCATTCTTAATTCTCTCAGTTTACAGGGCGACGCAACAAACACCTCCGTGACCTGCGCCACGGCCGGCACTGATGTCGATGTCACTGCCGTAGCCGCTTCTTCCAGCAGTCTCTGCAGGAATGTCGCTGATCTTTTGGAAGCCAGTTTTCTCGGAGAAGCCGACACAGAGACGGACGATCTGGATCCTCTTGGTAATTTTGATGGCCTGCAAGATATGGATTCGTTGACGCCGCTGTTCAACGAAGTCACGGAGCCTAATCGCTGAGATCATCTCTTCGGTCTATCGTAAATTTCGCATTTGCACAGGGAGGGGTGTGATAAAATATAGACTGTTTGGGTCCGGTGGTTCTCAATCGTATTATCTCATAGACCATTTTAGAGTAAACGAGAGGCGATTAGAAGCAAGATATATAAGTGAATTTTAATAAGAACTAAGATATTATTCAATTTTAAGATGTAGGATGTTTCGAAAACTTGCGTATCTATTATAATGTAATCTGATCATACAATTTTAAATATTTTAATTATTTTTTACTACAAATTATGTATATAGATTTCTTATAGAAAACATTATTTCAGCTTATAGTAAATTATATTTTGACATGCAATTTACTATCCAGGCTGTATCGATGATTGTTTAATCTTCATCGCAATAAAAAGTAGTATTGAAATGATGATATCTGAGACTTTGGAAAATTTGTGAGACTTTTAAAAGGTATATTTTTAAATTATTAAAGATTATATATCGTTAAGTATATGATATATATCATTAAAAGAATGTTTGTTTTTTTTCTATGAAATTTTGTTTTATTCCACGGCAAAGTTTATAACCCCCTTCGCAAATATTACATAACACAAAAATCATATAAATACGAATTTCAAATGCAAATTATATTTTATTCTGGATATACTGAACACTTCATATGAAAATATAACTTGAAATAATTGATATGTTTTAGTATTTTTTGTAGTTCAATCACTCTATGAAATTGAATTTATATTTTTGTATTTAGGATATCTCAAATTATCATTTATAAATGGACATCACAACATATCTTTTGTACGTTAATTAAACTTATTTGTTTTTATTGTATTGTTTTAATTTCACTGATAAACAATTCAATTTCATTTAATTAATTTTTAATTGTTAATTTTATTCTGTAAGTAAAACATCTATCTGATGATATGACAATTAGAGATTATAAAATAAGTTATAAAAATGTATCCAAAGAATTTCCATTTTACATTTCTTTTAGAATGTAGAATAGCAAGTTGTTTTACATGACGCTTAATTATTTTATGCGACGCCTAATTTTGCAATCTTGTACAGGTGAAGTTCACTCAATGGATTAAATAGTGAATATTTAATATAGTATTCCAGGTGCTGAAAGGGTTGAGAACCACTTATCTAAAAAAAAAACAAGATACAAAATACGGCACTGCCAATAATGTTCCCCTGATACTTAATTCTTTCGGGTTATTACGTGAAGCGAGCGAGAATACTCGAAGATATTAAAATTAAATTTAATTGACATCGAATTAAGCGAGACTTGAACTTCTCGCGCGAAGCCAATAATACTTGCTGCGAGCGATTGTGAACAACAGGGCACGCATTAGAATACGACGTATTTACTAAACGCACAAATAACTTTAGGTATTAATCTCGGTATAATCGTGTGAGCAAGATGGAAACCATATAGCTTAACTCTACATTTTAAAATTCAAATTTAAGTAGCAGTAACGGCGATATCGCGTGTTTGAAAAAAAAAAAGAAATACTCATGCTTTTAATAGAGAGAAGCGCTCGTTTGGTGAAAGGATTTAAGATAGATGTCGATGCTTCTAATCACGAACAGATGGACACATTGTCACATGTATGTGTACCGTGATACATTATAAATATGTATGAATGCAGATTTGTATAGGGTGCATTCCGTTTCATGCATGACGCGCATGATATATCATTTCATTCTTGTTCTTTGCCGATGTTAAACCAGGATAAAATAATATATTATGCGCATCATGCATGAAACGAAACACACCTATAGACAATCATTAGATGTACTCATACTTGAGAAATGGCTTATTCATATGTTTAATTAAGTTTTTTACTTCAGTTTGTTTTGCTCGATTTCCGTAATCTGTTGTCATATTATTATTATTATTATCTGCTGTCAGTTGATGAATCCGCTGCAATATTCTATTTGAATCTGTTGGCAAATTGTGTACTGTCAACATTTTGCTTATTGAGTTCAGGGGTCAGTTCTTTAAACTACATCACCGCCATTGTTTTTAATATGTCAATTTCATCGATTTTCATTGAAAGAAGATTAGGTGCAAGAATGTCAGAAACGAATATCATACATCAGGATGCTTGACAAATATTGAAACTTGAGAAACGTCGATTTTTCGTATCAATAGTACCTATTTACACCTTGTAGGTATTAGGAGTATGATTTAATTTTGAGGGTTTTTTCTCAGAAACTAATTTATTATACAAATATCTTAATCAATATCTTTCCTTTTGTTTTCTATAACTTATTTCATTTTTCTGACAAAAGATGGATTTCGCGACGATAAAAAGATTCTTAATTCTTTAGAGTTGAACCAATATTTAACAAATTTTTGCACTTCGAAATTATGAAAGTGTGTATTCTTTAGAGCTTCGTTGCGTCGATCGGAACAAGTGATAATCAGATGCAATGATTCTGGAGAATACGCGAGGTGCGGTAAGACTTCCCATTTCAGCTCTAATAGCATTTGCTTCACTGATAATGTAACATGAAATAAAAAATGCTCTTTAGGAAGCTCCATTTTTAAGTTTGTACAAACATGCATCTAAATTGTTAGTAAATGACTAAATATCACAGAGTAATATTAAGAAATAATAGTTGTGATTGGAATGTTTTCGACAATATTGACATTAAATAATGCCATAGTTTGTAAAACCCTCAAAACTAAATCCTAATACATCGTAAAAGTATGGGTGCTTTTGTATTTTTCAGTATAGTAAAACAGAAATATATTTTCGGTATATTGTACAGTGTTTCCGGAAAGTGGCGATTTAAAAGGGTAAAGATATTATAGATCTGGTCATACTGAAACACTGAATTTTTTGTTAAATAACTCGTGTCCAGCAACGTCTTAAAGCTACTGTTCACTCACCACTAATATTATCTCAGATTGTGACATCAGAAGCAAGAAAAGTTCTTACTTCTGATGTCACAATTTTACACAATAAAAATTCTTGTAAAATATATTAAAATGGAAATGTTTTAATAAAACAATAAATAGAATTGATTTGTAAAATATATATATATATATATATATCTCCTTTTATTTTATTAATTAATAAATAATCATACATCTTATGCAAATGAAGTATGCATAACAAACGCCAAATCAATTCCGAATATATAGACAACTTTCAAATTAATAAAAATATTTATAAAAATAAATGATTTAATTTTGCTCTGAAACAAAAAAATAGTTTAAATAGATTTTATAAGTCTATTTTATCAATTGCAAATGCTATTATTTTATGGAAAAAATATTTCTATTTGAACATATTTCACAAGCATTTTGTGTTTTCTTGCTTCTGATGTTACAATCTGACGTAGTAGTGAGTGGTTATAGGGATCTCAGTTAAGAATCAGTTTTGTAGAATGCTGTTTAATTTCTAATAATTAAATTAAAATGAAAAAAAAATCGTATTTTTAAATTTAAAAAATATTTGTTTATTCTAACAAAATTACAATGGCGCCTTCCAATCTTATTATTTGTACTATTATTATTATTTTACAACTATTATTATAATCATTAACAATATTTAACGGAAATTGATACTTAGCGCCTTAAACTTTTTATTGTACAAACTTTTTTGAATATATTTTGCTAAATTTTAGTATATGTGGTTTTTTAGGATGATTACAACTGATTACAAATTTAAAGTCAAAATTTAAAAAATCGAAATAGCAGATTTAATATGCAGACCAAATTTTTTAAAAATTTAACTGATTGTAATTAAAATTTTATACGTAAGGGTTTTTTTACACTTCTGATTTTAAATTTATAGTTAACATTTTTAAATTCAAAATAACGGATTCAATATCAAAGATTAAGCTTTGCTTTTTTTTAATAAAAAAATTATTTTGATCATTAATTACTAATTAGATGTGCTACATAAAAATTTTAAATTTTGTACAAATTTGAAACCAGTAATTGCGCAACATTCTTATAAAATTTTCAGGAGATATATTTACCTGTTATCTTTTCTGTCCAGTATGAATTTTTTTTGAATTAATTTTTTTATTGATATTTTGTTTATACACTCACCCGCAAAAAACCGGGCCACTAAATTTTAGCTCAAATTTTTAATATCTTTCAATAGCGGTAACTCTATGAAAAATCGTCGAATTGAGAAGAACCTACCTACACTTGGACGTCCAAAAAACATCCTTACGACGTACCACTCGACATGCATGGACGTCCCAAGGACATACTAAAATTGTCCCAAAGACGTCCGATAGACGTAATTTGGACGTACAAAGTACCGCTCTTTTACGTCCAGTGGACGTTCTTAGTATGTACATCCATAGTCGTGAGAATGTCGTTATTACACGTCCTCAGTACGTCGTTCCAGGATATAACAAGCAGGACAATTGTTAATTTATATAATGTATCGTCTAAAGAAATTGAATCTCAGATAGCACAGATTTCTCACCTATATTTTTCAAATATTTTTTTTCTAATATTTTTTGTAATTTCTCAAAACCTTATAAAAAGATCAAAAATTGTCAAAATAAATCTACATTTATCATAGAGCCTAACTTTAGACTCGTCTTTAAGGTATTATTATATTTTGATTTTACAGTCTATTAAGTAAGAGCGTAGTCGGGTTAATTTATAAAAAAATTTATTTAAAAAATTTTCAAACATATATACGTTCTACTTGTTGAGGACTTCGATGCAATTACCTCAATAATGCGTCCAGTCATCACTGGCATTAATAATTGTCTAATATTTCCGAGGCATTTTTCGACCAAATTAAAAATCGTATACAAATGTGACTTACAGCATTCGAAAGCGTTCATTTTTAATAATAAAGTTGTGTAACGCTAATATTGCTTGTACAAATTTTTATACGTTCATAACATTTGCTATAATTGGCCTTTGATATATCCTCCATTGTGTGACTAGAATTCCAAAAGCGCTCTCCACAACGCGCCTTGCTCGGCTGAGCCTATAATTGAAGACTTTTCTTCCAATATCTAGTTTTCCACTTCTTGGATATGACCACATTATGTACATTGAAAGTTGAAAGGCTTCATTAGCTACTAAAATATATAAGGCAATGCTGGTCCGCCAATTTCGATTTGCTTTGGCTTCGGCAGTTTAAATGAATTAGCTTCGAAACGTTTGCCAATTTCGCTATTGTAAAATACTCCGTCACTGTGCCTGCCTTCGGCTCCAATGTTCAATGTGCAATCGACTATTGTGAAACAAGACGATGCATCGCTTATTCTAAGAAGATAGATACTGTGAAAGCCTTTGTAATTATAATACATCGAGCCACTGTTTGGTGGAGCCTGAAGGAACAAATGTTTCCTTTTTATCATTTATTTACAGTGTTAATTAACACAATAAAAGGGAATAAGGAGCAGACAAAAATAAAAAGAGAATAAGAATTTTCTTTGCAAAGAATAAGAATTTCTATCTATTAACAACCGTGTATTCCATACGGTTTTTGGTAGGTTGAAATTCTTATTTTCTGTTGCCTGTTCTTTTTCATTATGTTTAAGCCTTTACGACCGCCTCTATGCCTGCGTCGTTTCATGTTTGAAACTTGCTCCGCGAGTGCACGTGCGCAAACGCGAGTTTAATATCAGTACCCGATCAGCAATGTCCGATTTTTTTTCCACCGAGTTATTCAACATTGAAGTAAAAATGACCATTTTTGCTTCAATGTTGAATAACTCGATGAAGAAAACGCACATTGCTGATCGGACTAATGTCGTATGTCGTAATAATATATAGAGAAGGTGCGCAAAAATAGGATTAGAATGGATCATCAGTATTATTTGATTGTTAAAAGTATTGCAAGGGATAAAACAGTAAAACATTTTGAGACAGTAAACCGAACAATATATCCATAATGTATGTACACTAACTGAACTTTATATTATATTTTATTATTATTTTTTATGTATATATATATATATATATATAAAATAAAAAACAAGATAAAATGAATTTTTTTATATTCTTGTGAGTTGTACATACATATAATTTTTGTCAAATACAATTTTGCAAAAATATTACAATTTAAGAAGAAAATATCTTAATTATTAATAAAAAATTGAGAAAAAAGGTTTTAAATGCCTTTTGATATAAAGAATTATGTTACGTATATGCAGATTCAAATATTACAAGATATGTATTTTCCTGGTTTTATAACATTGTTTTTAAAGAAACTTTCCTTGAATCTGTAGTTTGCACATGCAACGAGAATTCTCAGATCCTGAGTTCTTCGAAATGCGTAACGTGTGGGAGAAAAGACTAATGATGTATGTCGTAATATGTAGAGAAGGTGCGCAAAAACAGGATTAGAATAGGCATCAATATTATTTGATTGTTAAAAGTATTGCAAGAGATAAAATAGTAAAACATTTACTATTTAATTTAGGGATAGTAAACCGATCAACGATATATCCATAATGTACGTACACTGACTAAATTGTTATATTTTAACCAAAATATATATATAAATAAATGTATAATGACATATATAATACAGCGACGAAACCAATTGGAAATCCCACACGTCACGGACGAGGAAGATCGACGGTTCAATGTCAATGTGCTGGGAAGAAGCGATTAATTATCTTTGCCGGAGGTTTAAAACTCGTTCGATCATATTCAGTTCTCCAAGAAATCTCTCTTCTCATTTTATTTATTTATGTGCATTATGTAACACTGCGGTTGGTAAGACCCAGTCCACATGGAAAGGCATCAATATCTGCTTTGTGTGTCTGGGCGATGCGTCCCAATATGCATAAGGCGTAGATGATTACACTTTGATTTGTAAATAAAAATTCTTTTTTTAGAATGAATCAATTATTTGTATAAGTTTCCTCTTGCATTTTTATTGACTGCAGTCTATCTAGGATATAAAACACACGGATATTGATGATATAATATGTCGACTCGAATTATTTTAAAAACAGTTAATTAAAAATAAGTTTTCCTTATAAATGTTTTTTCGCTTATTTAGAGATCAAAATAATCTTTTAAAGATAATTTAAGATTAATATGAGCAAAATTGCGAGAAAAAATGTTTTATATATTTTCTGGTAAAAATTTTTCCTAGAATTTCTCATATAATTTTAAAAAATTTTATAACACTTATCAGATTTTTTTATACAAATGGAATACTTCAGAAAACTTGAAAAAGTAATAGCATATACACGCATGCACGCACGCACGTATATATATATGTATGTATATGGATATGTATGGACATATTTCGCATTTAATTAAGTATAATTATATATAATTATATATTTTAATATATGTTTATATATGTTCTTATATGAAAAATTTTTTCCCGGATATATGTATGTAGATATATCGTATTTTTTTTAAAGAACTCTTTATATGTACATACATATTATGTGAATTTTAAAATATTCTAAAGTATTCAATTAAAATTGATTCTTATATTTAACTTTATTTAAAATACATATTATTTTATACAATTTTAAGATGTAATCTTAAGACATTACTTAATTAAGATGATCTTAATGAAATTAAAACCAAACTTATAAATAATATATCGCTCAAAAATTTCTTATTTATCAATTTCTAAATATTTGAAAATCTGAACAATTTTAAAGAATGTTTTAAATGTTTAATAAATTTAAAATAAATTCTTAAAAATATGAAAATTTTTTAATCAAGATTAATATATATTTCATAATTGTACATTTAGATTTTTTAATATTTTCACCTATATCTTTTATTCCTCAGAATTTCAAAAATTATATAATAAAACATTTAATGACAAATTTATTTATATATAATACTCTATTATTTTTCGAAATTGTATTTTTGGAAAATATAAATTTAAAAAATATATGCAATAATTGGTAACAAATGTTCTGAATTATATATATGCTTTATCATTTATCTTTGATATATATTTCTAATTACAAGGCTGTAATATTTATTTACAACACAGGCTGATGTATGTATGTATGTATGCAGTATGATATATGTATATGTATACATATATACATACATTTAAATTGAGCGGACTGGCGCCATTTTGATATTGTAGTTTTATTTGAATGAATATTTACTTCTAGATGGCGCAATGAACACTGGTTATTGGAAGTATAGGATGTCTCATAAAACCAATCTAGTAAACCGCCGCATTATTAATGTATATAATACCATTTATATATGTATATGACCATTAATCGCTTTTTAATTAGAAATTTTATATATTGAGAATAATAGTAGAAATATTAAACAGATTATATAAATAAAAGTTTTATTTTGTTTGTTAAATATTTTCTATACTGAACTTATGAAACACCGTATATGAGGACTTTAAAACCTGGATTTGCTGTGATTGGCTGTGATACGTATTTCAAGGATAGAGGTCAGTGTGTCTTCAAGGTTCCAAGAAATAAAAATGGTAGTTATTGACAAAGAGTTTGCAAGCTAGGTATATATATTTTCGTCGTCGAACGCTGGCGATTTTATAATCCAATAAAGTTGTTTTGCGTGTCACTCGCAGTGATCATCCAAATGTGTTATCGTATCGAGTTGTATACGTGTCACTTTTCATAATACGTACAATAAAACGTTTTCACTTTATTACAACATTAAAATATACCTATAATTATTATACGTACATTTTCGGCCCTCACTTCGGAACTGTTATCTTCGGCAATCGAAGATGCTACGTGAGTATATATCATATTTAAAGAAAATCAAGAATCACCTTTTTAGAAATTAATCTGGATCTTCCCAACTAATCGTTCATACATAATATTTCCAATGTCTGATAAGAAATAGCGGCCGGCTTTTGTTTTCTACATTGTCTACGAATAAAAAATAAAGAAACAAAAAAATTGTTTCTTAAAAAGATTTTTCAGGAAAATTCGATTATATTTTTTATAATATTTATCTATATTTAAAATAGGTTTTGGTTAAATTAATCATAAATGATGAATCCTTTTCTTCTCTGTGAAAGAATAATTGCCACACAATAATATATAATTATAATAACATAAAATCTTAAATGTTTCCATTGCTATTGTTGTAAAAACTGTGTGAACAATAAAAAGTCTGAAAAAACATTGCTTTTTAAATTTGTATTTCTTAGTTATATTCATATCTACTCTCTATATTTAACATAAAACATACATAAAGATATATAAATGTAACATATATCAATGAGAAGAAATTTTTAACATAAAACAAATATTGTACATAAGTATAAAATCAATAAAATTATTATCCATTTGATTCAAACCAATATTCTTAATAATATAAGTATACGAAAGAAATTATTTTGCAATTTCCTTTAACTATTACAAAAATATGATCTGTTTTTACATATCTTGTGTCATGATATTTTATGCAATTTGTTATATTTTTCCTTGAAAGATAAATAAAAAAAAAGATTAACATTGAAAGTACAATTAAGAAAAACTATCTTTTATATAATAGATATTAATGTATCATATTATTTATAGGAATTGCCGCAATATTCCTGCTTCTTGCCATCTCGGAAATCATTGCAGAAGATTGCAAGGATAAAGGCACTCAATGTCCCACATCATCGGAGTTTAATCAAGACAGCGACTGGCAATCAGCTACCTCGGTTTATGACTTCCATGCAAACGATATTTTGGGCAAGAATGTCCCATTGGAGAAATATCGTGACCATGTTCTCATTATTGTTAACGTTGCCAGCAACTGTGGCTTAACAGATACCAATTACAAGCAACTCCAGCAGTTATATAATAAATATAGTGAGAAGGAAGGCTTGCGAATTCTTGCGTTTCCTTCTAATCAATTTGCTGGTCAGGAACCGGGCACTTCCGAGGAAATACTAAACTTTGTGAAGCAGTACAATGTTACTTTTGACATGTTTGAGAAGATTAATGTAAACGGAGAGACTGCCCATCCGCTATGGAAGTGGTTGAAGACCCAGAAAGAAGGACTCCTTACTAACGATATTAAATGGAATTTTACTAAATTTATTATAAACAAGGAAGGTAAACCGGTGGAAAGATTCTCTCCGTCTACTGAACCATTAAGCATGGAAGAAACTTTAAAAAAATATTTTTAAGTTTGTACAACATTTACCTTATTTCTCTCTATATATTCTCTCTACCTTTTTATCTACATATTTCTAAATAACTACTTTTTTATTTAGTATAGAAATATATAGTTACTTATGCATAATTATGTAATGCTAACAAGGTATGGAGAGAATTACTTTTTTCTTTTATCATATACTCTTTTTATTTTTTTAAACAATGGTGTATGGAAAAATAAATTGTATTGAAAACAATTAAATAATAAAATAAGATTATTTCATAAATATTAATGATTTCGAGATTATTTTTTCACGAAAACGTATAGATGATATTAATTTCAAGATGCACAAACATATGAATTCTCTTTTTTATGAACATTTAAAAAATTTATAAATTTATTCACAGGTTTAAAAAAGGGGATTCTTATAGATGCTTATTAGCATTAAAAATATTAAATTGTTTGACAATTTAATTCGTTACAGTGGATTCTGGCCTCATGTAAGAACCTGTCTCGTATACACATCTC
>NW_012028388.1:18750-20213 GCF_000956235.1 Wasmannia auropunctata | reverse complement strand
CAGTGGATTCTGGCCTCATGTAAGAACTATATGTTTCAAGACCGACAATATATGCGGCGCGCAGTTTGTACGGGCTTGATATTGTAACAGTAAAAATTATTACACATCAACATCCGTGTCGGCTCGCAAAGGCACTATTGCTATTTATGATTTATTCATTATACGAGCCTCTATTTTTTCAAGTTAAATTTAAAAAATTTAGATTTAGTAGAAACTAAATGAGATTAAATAATTTTGTATGTTAATTAATCAAGAATCAAATTTAGAATTAAAGTTTTGTTAAATATTCTTAATTCCGAAGTAAACTTTGTGTGTGAAATTAGTGAAATTATAAAAATAAACTTTTGGAATAAGATTAATTGCAATAAAAATTATACATATGTATTATTTATAGGAACTTTAATTTACAGTTAATTTGAAGATTTTAACTAAATCACTGAGATACTTAAAATTAAAAATACAAAAAATAAAAAAATTACGATAAAAATTTTTGATATACGTATTTAGAATCATAAACATTTAATACATGAAACAGCATTAACGCTATTCAGACGTAAGTACGTATTATATTTAAATATTCATGCATCAGAATGTATGTGTTGCATATATAATGATCATTGAATTGCAGATTTTTATGCAAATGCTATTTTATATAATTCAAGCATAGGAAGATATTTAATTTTGCATATTTGCTAATTTTACGCGTAATTCGATAAATGTAAGATACTTATATAATAATGCGCCAAGAAATAAGATATTGAAGAAATATGGTGTGTCTATATACATATAACAATTGTCGTAGTATGTGCGGCAGTGAAGCAGACTGTATACTATAAAGATCTCAAACTTTGCGTGGTAATTATAATGACTATTGAGTCTTGTATGAGGTCATTTCTAGATAAAAATTAATCTCTTTTTCTCTTAAATTATAATATTAAATTGTCGAGGTTATAAGTATCGCGTCCAGGGAAAGAAAGGAGAAGAGAAAAAGATAAAATTGGATCCGCTCCTCGATATGACATACGTACGCACGCATGCACGTAAGTGCGCACTTGGCATTCGTTAAAGGCCTGTCTATACATATAAGTCGCAACACGCAAAACGCAATTCTCAAACGCGGATGCAAGATGACATATTCATGCAAATTAGCTAACTTATTCATTGTCTGTTCGAGGAGGAGCACAAATCATATAGCTCAGAACGAGAGTCCAGCGTTCGCGCCGCTCGTGTCAGCCATTGCTGCTGGTAATAAACTGCAATTCCTTGCACGCTTACTTAGCAATCTCGATTGCTGTAATGAGCAGTCGCATCTCGCCGCGCGCTTACATTGGGCGATAGCCCGGGCTAATATAGTAATTTTTAATTATTAATTATTAACTATAGCGAAATTTAAAAATTATAGAGAACTTTTCGACTCAGTTTAGTCTGCTCTATCTGCACTTCCCTGGTGAAAATAAAAATTG
>NW_012028388.1:3569-18730 GCF_000956235.1 Wasmannia auropunctata | reverse complement strand
CAGAGATGTGTATAATAGTCAGTTGGAAAATAGAGCCTTGAAAAAAATGTAATTTTGGATTTTGATTGATATATGAAGGCGCGAGTGAAGGAGGCGGCCAGTCGAGCTGCGTTAGTCTGCGTCTGTCTGAATTAATTTTTTTCTACGTGTGCGTGCGGACAGGCCAATCAAATGTTTTTTTCACTGGTGGAAGTGGGTCTTGGGAGTATCGTCACGAGCGTGTGATGGGACCTAACTTTTGGATGGTATTGTTGCGAGTGTATACTTAACATTGTAACCTTAACATTGTATGTATAGCTATTTACTTTCTTATTACTTACTTATTTTTGTCGAGGACACTTTCTCTAAAGCAAATAATAGAGTTAGAGAATCATAGTTAATAATAATAACAACGTCTAAATAAGCGTAATAATATTGCTTTTATAAATTCAAATTAAATGTATTCTTGTTTGTCCAATCAATGCTATCCGCGATTTCGTAGACCTCCGAGAAAGCGTTATACTATAAGAGAGCCGAAATCAGCGCGCCGAGCCAGTAACCGTAATCGCATCTACACGCTCTAATTGTAAGAGTCAAAATTAAGTGTCCTCGCTAAATTTATACATTAACTAGTGCGAATAATTTGTACATTAGTTTTGATAAAACGTTAATTATATATAGTTAAAAAAAACTCTGTAATTATATATTTGACTCTAAACCCAACAACTTTGAAATTTTATTTATAGAACATAATGAGAAACTACTATTTGATGGTTATTTCTTTTCATATACGTATATATCTTCTGTTAATTAAATTGAATTAAATAATATAGAAAACTAATGAAACGATAATTATCGATATTTTTGTTTAGATGCGAATTTTTTTTGTCTGAAGTTCGGCCATTGCTTTAGAATTCTTAAAAAATTATAATCCTATAAAAAAGGGCATGTTCAATCGAAGCCTCTCGAACATCTCGAAGTTTATTATTATTAATTATTTTGTTTATTTTGTGCGACAATGATTAGTTCTCTTGCTGTGTTAACTTTATGAGCGACTTGTCTTTGCATATTTTGACAGTTGTACATATTGATGTTGATGTGATATAATAGCAAATTATATTAAAAAGATGTAAAAAACTGTTAAATAGCACACCCGAAGCGCGCATCTATAATGCTAATAAAACAAAAAAATGGATAAATAAAAAATCAATAATTTCAAAAGCTTTATTTATTATAAATTCTCTTTTACTATCTACATTCAGGATGAAAAAGACTACGACTATTATGCCGATACAACACATGATGATGTATGAATTATTTTAAATAATGCGCAGGTTACGTACAATTGCAACTTTATCTATTCATAAGATATTTGTAACGCCAAATATACATAAAGAGATATTTATTGATCACAATTTTCTCTTATTTCATATTTTTAAATATGTTGATTGTTAAATTTTTCAAATAATTTTTGTTTTAAAAATTTTTGTTTTAATAATAAAAAACTAGCTGAATTAATTTATTGAAAAATACTTATTAAGTCTTGTTATTTTTTATATAAAATCGTAACTTTTAAAGATATGTTATTTATTTTGTAAATATCTAACAATACAAATGTAAACTGTACAAATGTAAACAAAATTTATCTGTACTATTTTATTCACTTAAGTCTTGAGACGATGGTCATACGTATGGACGGATTTAATAGATGCATTCTTAAAGACTTTAGTATAAATAAATATAGATTTAATAAATTATATAAAACTTTTTAGGCAGTTTCTTTGACATTAGAATTGATGGTAGCCATTTCGTGGTTTGCTGTAATTTTGTCTCTTCCATTGGATATCGTAACTGCATTCTCACAGGTCTAAAAAGAAGCAACATTTAATGTGATTTTTCTCATAAATCTCGATAAAAAAATATATGTTATATAAATATATCTTTTTCTAAAACTGAAATAACTTATTGTAAGATAAATGCAATAATGGCCACATATATCTTCTAACGTAAGTGCTGAAGTAGCTCATTTAAGATGTTGAGGCCAACTTAACGGATATAGTGATGCATTTATCTTACGCTACGAATACAATAACAATAACAATGAATTACCCATAGTTTCTTGTTGTAATTCTACCTTATAGGAAGGATTGTCGTATGCTGACGTCGTTTTACGAGGTGATATGTCAGCTTTACTACTCGTTCGTCTTTTCATCAACATCATTAGTAGAATCAAAGTCGATAATATTGCTAAAGAAGCCACGATGGCCACTATCACTAGTGGACCATAGTAATCTCCTTCATGAAGAGGAAGCGATGCAAATTTTCCGGCTGAAGAAAAAACCTTATAGTTAATTTTATAATAAAGACATAAAAAGATAAAATTATTTAAAAAATTACGCTCATAAGGAACGAGAGCGGAAAAAAAGCTAAATTGCACATTTTATGACGATGAATTAGAAATATGTGTTTTATTTAAAATTGAGGAGAAATTGAAGAGAAATATTTCAAAATGGCATCACAAAGGAGGATGTTAAAAAAGGACCGATTTTTGCCCCCAAATGTGTAAGTAAAAACTATAATGTTTTTTATAGATTTTGATCTTCTAAATACTGAACGATAGAACTGTTAAAAAGTAGCGGTTGGGGAGCACTTTGAAAATTGAGCATAAACAGTGTATTTATCGAAATTTGAATGATGAATCATAAAATGTACGTATTCTTTGAAGAGAGAAGAAAGAAGGAAGTAAGAATTGTGCGTGTGTGTGTGTGTGTGTGTGTGTGTGTGTATTAAATACATTTTATGATTTATTATCCGAATTTCGGTAAATACATTGTGTTTATACTCAATTTTCAAGGTGTTCGCCAAGCGTTACGAATTTTTTAATAGTTTTATTGTATTCAGGAGATCAAAATCTATAAAAACCACCATAGTTTTTATTTACATCTTTGGAGGCAAACATCGGCCCTTTTTTAACATTCTCCTTGATCATACAATCTTTCTCTTTGAATTTTTATAAGAAATCACAGAAATATCTAAAGTATGTAAGATTAATAAATCTCTCTCTTTCGGGAGTTAATTTTATTATATGATAAAAATATGATAGCAGAAAAGTAAATATTATATTTGCATAGGAATATTGTTACCTTGTTGAGACACGGTAGCCGATAAGAGAACACCTGGCTTAGTGACGAAATCCTGTACATTACTCTTTTTTATTCTGCCATTTGTCAAATATATTTCAAGCCATAATCGGTATCTCGTCCCCGGTTTTAGGTCATTGATCACGGTTTTAGCATGAGAGTCTCTTTTGGCAATTTTGAAGGTACTAGTATCTTCTTTGCCAGTGTCGCTCTGGTAAATCGCACGATAAATGTTCACATATTTGTCCTCCGGATAAGGTACGCCACTCCAGGAAACTTCTACATCCGTTGATTTGATAGTTTTGATCTCAACTTTTACATCGAAGGAATATGGATCTGGTTCCATAAACGTAGTTACCTGGAACTATAATAAATAGTAATTTAATAATAATTATATTGTCTCTTTTTTGTTATGTTGCTTTATTCTGTATAGAAATATTATATAATATAATTATTAACCACTCATCTTCATATTCTTATATTATGATTATTATAAATAATAATGACGTATCTTAATATAAAAAACCATAAATTAAAACATATATATAAAATAATAAAAGTGGATTATTTATATATTTTTTAAACAAACTTCAAGATTAAATCGTTAATCGATTTAATTTGTTACAAGTTATTCCGGCCTCATGTAATGAACTGTATTTCAAGATCGACGAATATGCGGCGCGCAGTTTGCGTGTGGTTGGATATTGTAAAAAAATTATTACACACCGTCATCCTGTGTTGACTCGTATACGGTCTAATATCTGTTTGATATATTTTAGTGAGCCTATGTATCTAACATATAATTAATTTTTATTTTGCTGATTGGGTTTTTATACTTTTGATGTATTTCTTACAATATTACACCAACTTTCAATAACTCGTTTTTTTATATAATTTTTTAATATATCATAACTTTCATATCAATACTTGCATTTTAATTATTAGCATGTAAATTATTATTTTTTTGGTAAAAATTTTTCTCAAAATTCTTTATAGATTTTCAAAATTTTTCAAAATTTATGTATAATTTTGTAACTTTAGAAAATTTCTTAGATTTTTTAATACAAATTGGAATACTTTTCAAAAGTATTAAATTTACATCTTTTCTAAAACCTTCATATACATTTTCGAATTTTAAAATATTCCAAGATTTTTAAGATTTTTCATTCTATATAATCTCTGAAAATGTATAAATCTGAAAAAGGTTAAAGATATTTTTTTTTAAACTTTCATAAATTTAAAATATGATAAATTCTTAAAAATATTATAAAATATTATAAAAATTTTGTTTTAGGGTTAACATCACTTTTGAGAAATATTTTAATAATTTAATTAATCCAGAAATTGCCAATTCCAGATAATTTCAATAATTGTTTAGAATACTTTACCGTTTTTTCGCTTATTAATTCCGTTAATTGTCCTGGAAACGGTATGAAGTAAATACCGATTTCATATGTGGTTGACGGTTTCAGGTTTTCAATTACGTAATTCGTTACAGCACGATGGATCAATGGTGTTGCTGCATAAACTTTACTATCATATTCTTTATATCTCAGCTGAACACCGTCTATGAATTGCAATTCATATTCCGTGAATTTCTTCCACATGACATTAACCCAGGTTGAATTCGTTTCCGCTATTCTAAGTTCAGCATCAATTGGTATTTGCGGGGGCAAAGTCGTCTCCTCTGCATGTTTCTCTAACGTACGCACACTATAAATCTTGCTAGTTGGACTATTGGCCAAGTCCTTCAGTTTCACTGTAATCTTTACCTTGTATTCAGTCATTGGTTTTAGATCACCTAATTCAAACTCAAGTTGAGGTGTTGCGATTAAGTCATTGGGAGGCGCAAACACTTGTGCTTTCCATGTAGATAGATCGAAATTCCTATAAAATGAGAAATTCTATTATTTCAAGGATCAAGA
This sequence comes from Wasmannia auropunctata, assembly GCF_000956235.1. NCBI lineage: Eukaryota > Metazoa > Arthropoda > Insecta > Hymenoptera > Formicidae > Wasmannia > Wasmannia auropunctata. The sequence goes on along the minus strand of NW_012028388.1, from coordinate 13,686 downwards.
AAATATTTCACATAACATGTCACAAAAAAATAAGGGTTTTGAAATTCCGTCTTTTACAATTGGTCTCTCGAGTTACGTCTTTAGTAATAAAAAATCGGTTAATGTAAAGAATTGCATCTGGAGATTAGAACTTTCTGTAACAAGTTATTAAATTGACATTGCAAAAGCACTATAAACTCTTATTGAAGGAGAAAGATTTAAAAATAGTAGGCACTTCAATTGTGTCTCACTTTAGAGTAGATATTTAATTAAAGAGAAAAAAGGAAAAGAATAACACGTAAGTGTACGATTTCTGTGACGATAATATTTCAAAGGAGGTGTGAGATGCCTGTCAATTTTCATACAAAAGAACGACGAGTCATTATTGCAAGCATATTTGAATAATATTTACTAAAAATTAAGAAAGTGACAACGTAAATAAATATTAAGTAATAAAGTAAGTATTATACAAAAATGAAAACTATATTTTGTCTTTTCTTGTGATTTTCTCTAAAATGAAACAAAAAAGAGCATATTTTTAAAGGACTTTTTCCCTTAGTTTTGATCCCTTAATTTACGCTCCCGAAATTTAAGACTCGTTTCTCGGGACTAATTTTTGACTGAGACTTGCACGATAAAATAATACAAATGTCGGTGGTATTGCAACTTTCAAGCTTCGTAATTCGAGATTTACTTAACTGTTAAAAAATATTTTATCTAAGTGTTTTGAAAAGCTCTTGACACCAGTTATTAGATTTTGGAATAAAAAATAGAGTGTTCTATTTAAAAAAAGTGACCTTTACTTGATCTTGGCGACGCCGCTCAAGGTCAAACTGATAAGATCAGTAAATAGATTTTTTTAAGCCCTACAACTTTTGTTTGAAACATTTTTTTGAAAAACTTTCTTCCGAAATAATTTGCCCTTCTGACCTTTTTTGAACGCCCTGTATATATTATTTCTCAGCAAAGAGTAGAATAGATTAATAAACCATAAAAGACGGAACTTAATTAGTGTTTTGATAAGATACAGATATAATCTTGATCTTTATATAATATAATTAAAAAAAAACAGTTAAAAGTATTAAGTTGCACTAACAATCTTTTTGAATTGTGAAAGACATATCGTATGATAATATTGTCTCATATTAATTTAGATAATTTATCATACATAGGATAATATTTAAGATTATTATTCTTTCTTTATTAGATCTAAATATTTATCATGATAAATGGTATTTTAATACGTACGTTTTATCGCTAGTATATCGTAACTCAACTCGTCCATGTAGTCCCACCAGAACCTGAGGTACAGTAAACACTAATCGGACTGTATGTTCATCCAGTGCTTCCAGTACTTGCATTATAACTTCATTGGAGGGAGATGTAGCTGGAAATCCAGTTATACCTCCAGGTAGAGGAAAGCCTGGAGGTACAATGTTATGGTCCAAACCTATAATATATTAGAAAGATTTATTATTACGTTGCATATAGTAGTAAAAACCAATTTTTATTTCTGTTAAAGTTTAGAGATATGCGAGAACATATGATGAGTCTTCTCTGAATAATAATAATGATCACCAACATGAATCTTTTCCAAGTATTACATTATAATTAACAGGTTGACATAGCTTTCAAAATTCTGTTCCATATATTCTATTCTATATTCAGACTAGTTAGAAATAAATTGTAACTATACAAATCTGATCTTTTTAAGAGTCCGCGATGCTACAATAGCTACAAATATCTAATGACATCTCAAGAGCGTGAGAAATATATTGCATTAGATATATTTGCAACTTATATTCAATTAAGTCAATTTTTCAACAAAAAATCGTATTTATCCATTAAAAAAAATAAAAAAAATTCAAAATACATCCAAATAAAACAACAAAATTAAAAAAAACAAATAATATTTTATAATCTCTTTGTTATACTTAATCTTTTGCGCATTAATCATTTTTCTATGTTTTAATATAAATTCAGACAGCATGTATGTCCAAAAATGAAACATAAGGCGTCTAAAAGATATTCAAATATTTTTTTTAGATGTCATATCATAAGAAATTTTAAAGACGTTTTAGATGCTTTTTAGATGTCCTTAAAATGCCTTATAACTCACTTTTGGATATACATATGTACTGTTGCGTGCTGTCTAAGAAATTTTGCGTTATTATTTTAATATTATTTTTACTTTTTATTATTTGATTTTATTTAAAAAAAAAAACGTATTTACTTCAATATTTTGTTTGAATATGTATCTAATCTGACCGTATATCTTTTCACGAGGTCTACAATAACGTTTATTTTTATCGTATTCTTATCTCCACACACGTTTCAATAATTTTAAGATTTTTTTTTCAAGACCACAGTATTTAATCACAAAAATTTGTAAATGAATGTCTTTTACGTGCATTAACGTACACGTTTTTTATATAATTATATAGCATTTTCCGTAATAAGAGATGTATCTGGCGCACGTGGCGATGTTCCTTATCGAAAAACAAAATAAACTTTTCTGCAAATAGAATATAAATAATATTAGTATTATGATCAATTCTAAGTGCATCAAAGTGCAGCATTTTGTAAATTGTGTATTAGAGATGCAATCAAATAATAAAATTTAATTTTTTGATTGACTATGAGTAGATTTTCATGAAAGCTTAACTCTTGGGAATAGTTACAAAGCCATGTTGAAGTTTCACAAATTATGAAAAAATGCGCATTCAATAAATGTCGGTGAATGAAAACATTATTTCATTTTTCAGTAAGGAAAATCAACTCATTTATCAAATGCGACTGCTAATGAAAATTCTGTAGATTATTTCTTTTGATGATCAGGAACGAACCTGATTTAGTGGGCGTTTGTGCTGCGAGCGGGTGGTTCAAGTGCGTAAGTCCTGAATGTGGTATATGAGCGTCTATATGAAGTGGTAGCGTTGGCAATGGGCCGTTCGGTACATTTTGGGATATAGCTGGTTGTCCGGAATAGTGTTGAAAGGATCCAGGATTGGGATCGTGCTGATTGATGTGCGCTAATAATTCTTCGATTTGCTGTGGAGTATTTGGAATATCGGGCGTGTGAACGTGATAAATGGTCTGCCCGTTCTCATTTTGCGCAACGATTTGAGGTTTCGTCGTCTTCTTCGGCGCGGTAGATGTCGTTCCGAAATAAACGGATTGTGGTCGATTATTAGGCGAATGTTTTTGACTAGAAATTTGTTGGTGAAGGTCATACAGACCCGGGTAATCTTGGGAAAGAGTATGATTGAGTTGAATTGGGCCAGAGTGTTGTAAGTTTATCAAATGATAAAGTTGCTCTGGCAAAGTCTCATGACCAGGATTCCTTTGATTTTGTTTTGGCCGATCTAACAATACCGAGGACGATTTTGATTTTTCTGCGTCGATAAAGGGATTACTCAGTGTGATCTTCTTTTTCGAAACCATAGGAACAGCCATGTTTGGATCGATCAAATCAGGTTTGATGGGAATTGAACCCTGATGAGGTAATCCAATTGCTGAATTACTGTATTGGTTATTGAAATTAACTGGAGAGATGTTTTCTTCGTTGTTAGGGATGAAAGAGAATCCTGCATCTGACTTATCAGGTTGAGGATGTAATGGAATAAACTGAGCCTGATCAATGGGATGATCTTTTGGCGAAGGAGTGAATTTATTTAGATCCAATGAACCTGGGTGATTTTCATTGATGGGATATGGAAGCATTGAAGTGGCCTTATCGGGGAACTTATCAGGTGCTAATGGACCAGGGAAATACTGATCAATTATTTCTTTGTGAGATTTTAGCAATTCTACAGGTTTTTTCGAATCGGATTTTGATTTTGATTTTTCCTTCAAAATCGGCTTTTCGGAGTGAACGGATAAATGAAAGATGTCTTCTACATTGTGATGAGTGGATAAGAAGTCGGGACTGTAAGGTCCGTTATAAGGCACTGTGGGATGTCCTGGATCCATAGGATAGTGAAGAAGTTCATGAGTAGTAATGTCTGTTTGGGTTTTATCAGTTTTCGGGTCTTCCGAGAAGGGAGAAGTACCGTGCTCCGGTTCCTGGCTGGGCTTGAACATTTCCGACTTATTCGATCTTTTGATATTGTCAATCGTTTGCCGATCAAACGTGTTTGTAGCTAAGGGGCCGGGGTACGCGGTCGTCACGTTCACTCCTGCAATAAGTAAAGTCCATTGTCACAGAGATTGTCAGTAATATAGGTCATAAGTTGTCCGGAGTCCATGCATATTTACAACGGATCCATTTAAACATTTCCAACCGCAGCCTTGGCAACATGAAGCATGCATTTACAACTTTGCTTTTATTTAGTTATTGCATTGTCAATGCAAAGTATGTACAAAAAGAAAAAAAGAGTAAAGTTGACAAATAAATTCCGAGGGAATGTCACTTAATTCACCTAAAGCCGTTAATATATCATAACACATGAAAAAAGTGCAATCTAAATAGCAATTGCGCAATAACGCACCCATGTAAGTACGCATTTAGCACGATCTATATTTGTACTTAATCTTTCTATTTACATAAGATTATATTTAATTTTTAGGAATAAACAGACATACAAGATACATTTTGTACTTTAATGTATAACGCTTAACGTTTCATATAGGGTAGAAATATCGGTTTTGGCCACTGCACCGGTAGCCATCATAAACACTTTCGAGGATTTTTTATATTTACACGTAGTTAATGGCGATACAAAACAGTGATTTTCAAAAGACTTCGTGTATTTCAGCAATATTTAAAGTAGTGCTCGGAAAACCCGGGTACCCGCCCGCCCGCCCGTCATTCGTTACACACATGTGAGAATCGATTTCTCGGGTACTCGTATCACGCGGGTACTTGAATCAGGCGGGTACCCATATTACGCGGATACCTGTATCACACGGGTACCCGTATCACACGGGTATCCGTATTACGCGGGTACCCGTATCATACGGGTATTCGTATCATATAATACGAACACTTACTTTATATTAGTACTCGCATTACACGAGTATTCGCTAGTATCAGACGGCGAATGAATCGCATTAAATAATTTAATCTATCCAAATAAAAATATTTAATAAAAATTAATCAAAATTCATAAAATTTTTAAAATAACTTTTATTCTATTTCATTAAAACTTAAATTAAAATTTACCAAGCAAAATAAAATTAATAGAAATTAAATTATTCTGCAAAAGAATAGAAATACAAAAAAAATTACTAAGAAACCATTTGTTATCAAAAGATTTATACATGGTGTCCCATTTTAATCGATCACCTCAAATATCTCTTGAACAGTGCATTTTAGGGAAAAATATTTCAGACAAAAGTTTTGGAACTTCGAGGGGGACATAAGATGAAAAAACTTGATGTGCCCGCATTTTATATACATCTTATCAATTAAATATTAATGCAATTCGTGCACGCCAAGTTTTTTCTTCATTATAATCCAGTTTATCACTTTTCCATTTTTTAAATTTTTGAATGTTTTTCACAAATAAGCTTTTTTGAGGTCACAAATAAGTCTTTTTTAAAATAATGAGGCTAGTTTAATATCTTGGCCATAATTTTTTTGATTTGACGACTATTTTTAATCAATCAATTTTTAAATAATTGTACATTTAAATTATAAAAAAAAATTGTTCTTAGTTTTAGAAAGAACGTAAATGACATTTTTTATGTATTTGGCGTATATTTTTCTTTTTTTAAAAAGAAAACTAGATCAATGAGAAGCTCGCATTGGATGGAAAGCGTGCTTCTCATTGGTCTCTCTAGTTAGTAGTTCAATATTCATTTTCCAGAAGCGCTGAAACCAGCTCAATCGCCGGTTCCAGCTAAATCGCGGACATGGCCGCTTTCAGGGTAGCGCCTCGACAGTGCCAGTCTCGTATACTCACAGGTCATCACCTGACTTTTATATACTTGGTGTCGCGCCGCTATCGCGTCGCTTGATAACACATGTGTTATATTGTAATTATATCGTTTATTGGGAAGTTACAACTAACAAGTACGTTACATGTAACTTGGTGTTTGCTGGAAATCACGAATAAATTAAATTATATTTTAAATATGAAGTCAGTGCAAATAAAATGGTCGTTTTTCGTGTTATTATATGAGGAACGGTCACTTTATTTGCACTAACATGTAACTTGATGTTTGTTGGATTTTTTGAAGGATTGTCTTTTTTAGAGGTTTCCCTACAGACATCTCGATATCCATCGATAAGAAATGTGATTAAATGATTTTTACAATAGACTTATTGGTTGAAGTAGTAGTTCTTAACTTTTTTAATTGAGGGATATTTTATTTTAATGTATAATACAAAAATATATACTTGCGTTGTAATTAAGAGTTTGTTTTTACATATTTTAAATCTTTTTGTTATTAAAAAAGTATAGATTTTATGACAAAAGTAAAAATGTTATTGATTTAAGCAATAAATACTTACTACAAAATTTTCTTGTATCACTGAATGTAAAGCCAAATGTAAGAAGTTAAATTATTAGAAAGAAAATTCTTTAATATGAATCTATCGAAACTATTTCCAAGAATTTTTTTTGAGTATTTACATTTAAATTAAAATTTCTAAATTTAAAAGAAAAATTTCCAATATAGCAATAGTAAGCAATGGAAAATTTAACAAATATGTAAATGTTTTATTCATTAGATATACTTTTTTAATTGATGTTTTATTTTAGGTAGATTATATAGATTATATAGATTGAGCGAGACTTCAAAGACAAATAAATTGATAACAAATTTATTTTTACTAACAACAAATTTTGTGTAAATCTAAATGCTAAAAATTACCTTTGTTAAATATACATATACAGGGTATCTGGTACTCAATGGTAAAGCGCTCGTGGACAGTTAGATTAGACTAAACTGAATCGAAAAGTCCTGTACCATTTTGTGATCTTTACAATTTTTTAAATAAGTAATATCTCGATAACTATTTGAAGATCGCAAAATGGTGAAGGACTTTTTGATTAAGTTTAGCTCTACCTCTACCCACTCTATCTGCCCATGAACGTTTTACCACTAAATATCAGACACTCTGTATACATATACAGGGTATCCCATTTTAAAAGATGCATTCAAATATCTCAGAAATAATGCGTCAAATCGGAAAATGTTTGAAACAAAAATTGTAGGGCTTAAAATAGTCTATTTATTGGTCTTATCGGTTTGACCTGTGTCGCCAAGGTCAGGTAAAAGTCACTTTAATTTCTCGGAACACTCTATTTTTGATTCCAGAATCTTATAGCTGGTGTCAAGAGCTTTCCAAAACACATAGATAAAATATTTTTTGATTAAGTAAATCTTGAGTTATGAAGCTTGAAAGTTACAGCACCGTCGGCATTAGCATTATCCGAGGTGTCCAAACACTGAATAAAAATCGTTTAGGATCATGATCTTGACAATACATGTATATATCAGGATCAAGGCCAATAAAAGTTATTGCTCTTATTTTTATTTTTTGAAAAAAAAAAAGAGAAACAACTTTCAATGGTCATAACTTTGACATATATTATCAAGCTTATAATTCTGAACAACATTGAAAAGATTTTAGCCATTGTTCGGATACTTTGGATAATGCTAATGTTGGCAGAACTTCAACTTTTAAGCTTCATAACTCAAGATTTACTTAATAAAAAAATATTTTATCTATGTGTTTTTGAAAACTCTTAAAGCTATTAGATTTTTGAATCAAAAATAGGATGTTCCTGGTTCCATTTAAAAAAATTAAAATGACCTTTGCCTGACCTCGGCGACGCCACTCGAGGACAAACCAATAAGACAAGTAAATTGATTTTTCTAAGCTTTAGTTTCAAACATTTTTCGATTTGACAAACTGTTTCTGTGATATTTGAGTGCATTTTTAAAAATAGGACACCCTGTATACATATGGTATATATATATATGTGTGTGTGTGTGTGTGTGTGCGAGTGTGCGTGCGTGCTCGATCGCGCGCGCGCGCGCGTGCGCGTCATACATCTCTCATTCCAAATACTGCGTGCATTTTGAAGAATTCAGAACCTTTTGGTTGATTAAGATATTGGGGAATATATATTTTCCAACTATTATTTACCTGGCAGTTGTGCTGAAGGATGGCTACAAGTCCACTGCATACAACATGGGTTAGCAGATACATATGTCAATGTTGCTTGATGAGGAGGACATGGTAAATTAGCAGGCGGCAAGGCTGGTACAAATTTGCAAGCAGCTTTACAGGTCACATTGCCTAGCTCACAACGACAATGCCTCTCGCAGCCTGTGACATTCGAGGGTAAGTCAGTCCAGTTGTCGTACATGACTCCTTCATAAATACAGGAGCCATTATTCCGACAGCGTACTTCCTGGAATTCGATGATTATTGTGAAAATACGGAAATTTATTGAGACAGATTATAAACTTTTCTTAGAATTTTTGTTAAAAAAATAGTTGTTATTATAAATATATAAATTATATTACATGTTATTAAAAAATAGTTGTTATTTAAACATAATCTTATTTTAAAAACAAAATCTAACTGAGACTCTGCAAATATTTTGGTTTTATTTTAAGTTTGACAATTTTTATTTATAGATAATAAATAATTTCACATCTTAACATTACAATTTTTACTCAAGATCTTAAGAAATATATTTTTAAAAATATTGAAACATTATATAGGATAATTCCGATATCAAGAGACACGGTAGTATCTCACGCCAAGTATGCGCGTGCCTGCATACGGGTCGTGAGACCGAGCCGTGTCTCTTTACTGATGCTTACTTGCATCTTTTAATAAATTATTCCGCTTTCCCCTTTGTTGCGATTCCAAATAAATGCTAACTTGCATCTATAGGATCTATTCTCCCCGAAACTGTAAAGAATTTATTGCGAGAAAATATCATCTCATGTTCTTAGCCATCAGGAATCGAACCCTTCACGTTGGCCGGACCATAGTCATGCAAAAACTTGATCATTATGTAAAATTTTTTTCTTTTTTAAAAATGATTAGTATCTCAATAACTATTGCGAAAATCGCAAAATGATAAAGGACTTTTCGATTCAGTTTAGCCCACTCTACCTGCCCACGAGCGCTTTATCATTAAGTACCGGACACTCCGTACATACATATACATATGTATACATATATACATCTATTTTTAATGAATTTATTTTATATTTGACAATTAGAATAGAATTAATTTATTTTGTGTAATCCATATCTAAATTCAAGAAGTAGAATTGTATGTTTATTTATTTAATGTGTGTAAAATACGATTTTTTAATTTTCAACCTGAATTAAATAAAAAAGTTCTATAAATTTTATAATTATAATTAATAAGCAGTATATCCTAGTGTTTTCCGCAAGAATCAGCAAACATCTAGTTTCTAATTTGCTCATTAAATTTTTATCACTTCTTAAAAAGAATAAAGAATAAACAATATTCAATTCTAATTTATATAGGAAAAATCTTAGAACTGTACCTGAGGGCAGCATTGTGGTGCTTTTGGAACGAAATTCGCTGGAACTGTCTCCCAATCTAGACAGTGAGGATCCAATAAGTGGAGTCCAAAATCCGTAGGACACTCTATCGTAGCGCATTCAGGTTTGCCATTCTCTGTGCAAATACAGAAGGAAATACACTCATCGTACCATTCTGCGCCAACTTTATATGATTTTCCCCTGTAATTACAGGTATTCTTGTCTGATATTTTCTCCGAAATATTTGTCTTCACTACTTCGGCTGGCAGGGACACTTGTACGGCTGGTCCAGCATGGTTTCCTTCTGCCACGCGAATAGAATATGTATGCGCGGGTTCGAAATTCGAAATTATACCATCTGCAAATATATAAATATATAACTTTGTCTTATCTTGTGTTTTTTCAATCTTTGCACAATTAAACTTTTCAAAATTATAGCAATGATATCCTATAATTCAAGATAACAGAAAGAAATATCATTATACACTCCGCGTAAAAATTAGAGGATCATCTATTCTGATCGCTAAAAATAGGCAAATATCAAGAGAGTATAACTTTGTCAAAAATGATCGTAACAGAATGATCAAAAAAGCATTTTTCACAGTCTAAAGTCTCTATTTTTGACATCCACAATTCATTAAATGACTTACT
>NW_012028388.1:2253-3549 GCF_000956235.1 Wasmannia auropunctata | reverse complement strand
AACCAATGTTATCATCTTATGTTCCCTTCGAAGTCCCAAAACTTTTGTCTGAAACATTTTTCCCTAAAATGCACTGTTCAAGAGATATTTGAGGTGATCGATTAAAATGGGACATCCTGTATACCGGAGTTATCCTACAGGTTTGTTTACATTGCTTGTACTTTTGTATTCAGAATATTCTCTTTTTTTCTCTTTCCAAAATCCGTCCGAATATATGTTTATTTCGTTTCAAGCGGAAAAATTTTTGGTTTCAAGCAACTTTTATAATAACTTTTTTATTTTCATCAATTAAGTTTTATCTACCTTTATCGGGATTCTGTTGTCTCCATACGTGGTTATTTTGTGAGATCTCTATGACAACATTTTGAGGATGTTTTGCTGACAATTTTAATTTGATTGCCGTCGAGTTTAATACCTTAACATCCATCAAATGTACACTAAGATCGGTGGAATTTTCCAATTTGATCTCGTGATCGCCCAAAGTAACGTCGCAAAATGTAACTGTGCAGCATTTATCACTGAAGACCAAGAAAATTAGCTATTGTTTTGCACATAAATTATTCAATTTTGCGATTTAATCCGCAATAATTAATTTCATCCGTTAAACATCATACCTCGGATCGGGTAATACGACGCAGCGATCGTGCTGATTGGCTATAGTATCATTCGGTGGACACTTGGGCCTGGGCTTACATTTCAAATGGCCGCCAGCCTCGCAGATGCATACTCTGGAGCAGCCATCTTCGACACGTTGTCCTCTAGCCACTGTCTCGTTGCCAAACACACACATTTCGTTCGATTCAGTAGCTGTGTACATATATAATATATATGATGTATATGTTTGTATGTATACATTTTAATGTATTATATGTGTACGGTTTTTTAAAGAAAATAAAGGACAAATCTGAAAATGTTAAGGCTTTATTCCTATATGTTTTTAAACCAATTTTTGACTTGTTAAGATTCTGTGTATTATAAGATTTTCTTGCACAGTATAATATAGTACAACCAAATTGAGATAATGCACAGTTTTCTGACAGTTTGAAACTGGTTCTATTGTTTTGGAACAAATCTTGATCTCACACGCACGCTGCACGCACGCACGCACAGTGTCTTATTTTAACTCATCTCGAATATCTTGAAGAAAACGTATTAAAAAAAATATTCCAGATAAAAGTTGCTGATAGAGAAATGGTTTAAAGAGAAACAAATACAAGTAACCGCCGGGTGTGCATGTACATGAGACACTGTCCCCATATTTGAAATAGTTCCTAGCTTAAATCTTTCATGTAATGA
>NW_012028388.1:0-2233 GCF_000956235.1 Wasmannia auropunctata | reverse complement strand
ATAAAAATCGCATACAGATGCGACTTACAGCGTTCGAAAGCGTGAATTTTTACTTTGAAATGATAAATTACAATAAAATTTTGCAAAAGCATTTACAATTTAGTCTTTACTTTTTATATCGACTTTAAAGAACGTTTTGCTAATCTTTTACGAAGTTATAAGGAAATAACAATGCGACAAACTTTGTTACGAATTTTGCAAAGCTCCTCGATATGAATTAAAAATCACACACAAATGCAGATTACAGTATTTGAAAGCGTATATCTTTATCTTTAATTTGCGTACTCGTTGAGCATGTTGCGATTTTTTGCCACCGAGTTATTCAATGTTGAAGCATAAGGACCATTTTTACTTCAATGAATAACTCAGTGAAAAAAATCGCATAATACTCAACGAGTGTGCAAATGAAAGCTAAAGATTCACGCTTTCAAAAAATGTAAACTGCTTTTATGTGCGATTTTTAATTTAGATTATGGAACATTGCAAAATTTGGAGAATATTTTGATATTTTACAGATCTTTTTTACGAATTTTGCAAAGATTCATAGAGTGAAATCAAAATCGCATACAAATGCAACTTACAGAGTTCAAAAGAGTGAATCTTTACCTTTAATTTGCACACTCTATCAGCATCGTGCGATTTTATTTTACCGAGTTATTCAATACGAAAGCGAAAATAATCTTTTTTACTTTAATGTTGAGTAACTCGATGAAAAAAATCACACAATGCTGATCGAGTATGCAAATTAAAGGTAAAGATTCATACTTTCGAACACTGTAAGTCGTATTTGTATGCAATTTTTATTTCACTTCATGGAACTTCGTAAATTCAGTAAAAAATTTTTAGATTTGATGCATCTCCATTTGCATCCGTGCAGCTTTGTAAAGAATCAGTAAGTCATTTAATGAATTATGGATGTCGAAAGTAGAGACTTTAGGCTGTGAAAAATGCTTTTTTGATCAATCTATGATTATTTTTGACGAAATTACACTCTCTTGAAAATGGCCTATTTTTAGCGATCAGAATAGGTGATCCTTTAATTTTGGCGCGAAGTATACATATTCAACATAATAGAAATTTAGAGATATTATTTATAATGACAAACAAACATGTTGATTATTGTCATCAGTTTTAATTTATGTTGAACAAAAAGAGCTTGAATAATGATAAAAAATTGTAACGTGAGATCGATTTGTGATAAAAAGTTACTTGTATTTAATCGTTACTTGTCTCGCTCATGCGGTGATATAATACACATACTAGGATAACTCCAGTATATACGCCGCATCTATTAAAATCTTAATTTATGAGATATTATTAATTATGTTTAAGGTAAAATGAATTATATCAGTAAAAATTTTAAACTGTTTGCTATACTATGAAAAAAATATTAGGAATCCAAAATATTTATTTTTTATATTAAAAAAAATTTTTTAAACTCTTGCATTTTTGCCGTATAAAAATAGGGATTATATACGGCTACTCACGGGTGATATAAAGTCCTTAAAAAATATACATATAATAATCTAAATAATAATAGTAAATAACACGTGACGTGACAACGTAATTTACTTATTAATAAATAAATAAAGAACATTTTATCACAGAATATTATCACAGAATATTTATCATGAATAAGTACATATACATATAAATATTTACATACATGAATATTATGATTAATGTATTATAAAGGGCGTGTTATCACGTATTATCATGGGCGTCCGCAGGCGGGAAGGGTAGAAGAGTCATTTCTCCCTCCCCCCTCCCTACCTGGAATCAGACAAGTTCAAGACAATTCAGAATTTGCTCTCATTTTTACAAATAATAAATATGTTTGTCAAATGTGAGAAAGCTCAAGTACAACACGGGTACACAATGTTCGGACATTTGCTCCTCGCGGTAGTTCGTACTAAAAATTTGGATCGTGCCCCATTCTAAAAAAAATCCTGCCGACGCCCTTGTGTATTATTATTTACTTTTACATTTATAAATAAATAATAGAACGTCTGTACTACGGCATAAACCCCATGCGTTAAAAGTGCTGTATATCCCAAACAGACGGGATACACGAGACAATAAATTAAATAAAGAGTACAAAAGCTAAGCGCTTGTATTTTTCTATACTCTATCCTTTACTATTTCTTTAAACTTATGTATTACGAAATAACTACGAAGCCTTTTACATTTCCTACAATAATTTTATGTATGTTAAAACTTATGGTTGCACTAC
>NW_012028387.1:18027-18431 GCF_000956235.1 Wasmannia auropunctata | reverse complement strand
CTCTCTCTTCCTCCTCCCACGACTCGTAATAAAGCTGCCGGGATCCTCGCTCGCTCCGTTGCTAGGTGGGTGTGTGAAACGTAAAGTCGGCGATCTCCCGGCCGACCGACGTCTCCCCGGGCTCTCTCGGGCCGATGCACCGCAGATTGCGAGTATCCTTGCTGAGGTCGAACGCTGCGCCGAGGCTCCGCCGAAGGTCGTTGCCTGCTCGATATACCCGGTGCTCGTCTAGGAATCCGCCGGAGCGTCAATTCGCTCGCTCGGTTTATCCCGCGAGAGAGATTATTGAACTCCGCGGTCCATTAGATACTATATACTCCGATACTTTCCGAGCTGTATTTTATATTTCACTGGAATGGCCTGAGACTCTCTCTCTCTCTCTCTCTCTCTCTCTCTCTCTCTCT
>NW_012028387.1:4425-18007 GCF_000956235.1 Wasmannia auropunctata | reverse complement strand
TTATAGAAAACGTAAAGAGAACGTTCTACAAGAAGAAGAAGAAGAATCGTATGTCGATGAGAAAAGTTGAACAAGTTTAAAGATATTATTAATTACCGATCGGCACTCTCTCTCTCTCTCTCTCTCTCTCTCTTGCCAAGAAAGTGACATTCTATTGAAAAGGAAATGACTGGTTATTCGAAAAGCGGATTATTGAAGAATGTTATCTTAACGTTATTGAACAGAAAATGTTATATCTTTTGTCTTACTCAATTTTTTCTTTGGTGAACTTCCTTGATTTGGTGCATCACAGATATGCTCACGCTCGCACGCTCATATCGCTCATTTGCTACAACAAACGATATAACTCAAAAAATAAATTTTGATTAATGTTTTGAATAATAAAAATTTTGTATTATTAATTAATTTTAAAACAAAATTTTGATATAAATTATAAGTAATTATATTATAGAGGAATGAAAGTATGTTTAAAATATTTTTAAAAGTATGTTCTTTTTTCCTTCTGTTTCCGTTTCTTTTTCTGCAAGCAGCTAACAAAAAAATGACAATTTTTAAGTTAGGGTACCGATATGAATCGGGCACTAGTTCCGAATAATTTATATTTATATTTAAATAATTATTATATTTTTTTATCGAATGGCGCATATCACAAGATTTTTTAGTATTTGTGTTAGCTTTCATCAATTGTTAGTTGTTTCTTATTTAGAAACAACGCTATGTATTATTGATCATTAAGTAATAAAATGTAAAATATTAATTTAGGTATAAAATATGTATATTCAAAATTTAATATCTATAAAAGGATTGTCTTATGGATTTACAGGAGATAATAATTAGCATTAGATTTCATGAAAAAAATGAATACTTATACTCACAATCATTCCAGTTAAAATTAAATTACATTTCGCAGGTAGTCTGATCCGCAACTAGACCTAGGGGTCTAATTATAATTTTCATTATTTTATTCAATTAAAATAAAAAAATACAAAATATTATTACAATTGATATAAAATCATCTATATTAACTAGTATATGATTGATTAACTATTAAATATGTTATTGGTTGCTTGATCTTTTTGGATAAAAATAAGAACTTTAGAATAATCTAGAATTAATGTCCTTATTTTATGTTGTTGTTGTACCAAGTGAGCGATGTAATATTACTGATAGGTATATCTGATAACCGTGCAGACATTTTTGCCACTTTTAGCATTGCCTAACTATAAATTAATCGATATCTTTAATATAATTACTTTTGCATAAATTGCATAAATTTTACCAAAATAAGTTAAATGCGCGACGAGTATCAATTTTCTATGCAAATACGTATCAATGGCTGTTTTCATACTCTATACGATGACGACAAATTATGCACTACACGATATGGCGTATAGTTTGCGCAGTAACATAAAGAAAGTTAATTTTATCGCATCCATACCATCATATTTCTATCGACTAATCGCTGATGCCCAAGACGTCCAAGACCAGCCAAGACCTCCTTTCGACCCTCGTCGAGGACGATCGGCCTGAAAAGACGATGATTATCCGTCTTTGATTACATTCATTGTTCGCCAAATGGCAGGAAACTCCTCGATTACGGATTACTACCCTCATTAATGGCCGGCGATGCTCATCGAACGGTCATTAACGTTGTCAGGCGACTACTGAAATCCGATCGGTGGTATCTGAAGGACTTACTCGCGGGAAGAAACTTCAATACCGGATACGGGAGATCAATCATGATTAAAAACCGTGCGAGATGTTACTTGTGGATCGTTTAAAACGAGAATCAAAATGAAAATGGAATTCGTTCGTCGAAAGAGAAACATTACTAGATACGATTTTAAATATAACAGAAAAATGAACATAATTGATCAAAAAGAGTTTTCATCGCGAAATCCAGAGAATCTTAATTTTAATTCCTATCTTTCGTGAAGGGGAAGCGGCACAAACATTTTTTAACGCTGCAACAGAGAGATCGATATACAGGATGGAATAAAGATCGAAAGGAATATATAATATATATCTTCTTCGATGAGAGAAAGGGATCTCATCCGGGAAGATCTGAGACGAAGGGGCGTTTACAATAGCGAGGTACAGGTACAATTCACGGGCGAGAAAACGGGCGAGAGAGGGAATGTAAATTACGTGTAAATATTCCCTTTCTCGGACATCTCGGCGAGACGGGGAGGAGAAGGAGAGTGGAGAGCGCGCTCGTTCAACAGCGGCGTGGCGCGGCGCGGCGCGGTCCGGTTTTTGCTGGCGGGGTGTGCAAGGACAGGCGACGACGGTGTGTTGCTGCTGTGCAGCACCGCTGCATGCTCCGTAGCTGTTCGCTGCTGCTGCTGCTGCTACTGCTGCAGCACTGACAGAGAGAAACGCGTACTGGCACTCGCGATTACTATATATATATACTCTTTGAAACGATAGTAAAAACAGTTCGGGTCCGCGCGCGGCGGGTGCCCGATCATTGCGACATCCGTGCGGCACGGATACGCAGCAGGTCGAACAATGGTCGGTGTGGTTCTCTCACCTCAATTCGGATAAGAGTCGTTTTTCGAGCGCTTACCGTGACTTCGCGAATTCCCTTCTTGTTTTTCGATAAAGATAATGATGTACATTGACCGGTTGGTACATACATGTATTACGTGTAACGCTATAGATAATAGAAGCTTATATGTAGTTGGATCTCACATTTCTTTACAAGCTACCGAACGAATATACGCCGCACATTCTGAAGTTGTTGGAGCAAATGCGATCTCACATTTCGGACGTACTTAATGACAAACTACGACAGTCAAACCTCGATAACTCGAACCTCTTCAACTCGAAAACCTCTATAAGACGAAAATTTTGCTTATTCCCTTCCGCTCCACTGTGGAAAACCTCTATAAATCGAAATAAAACCTATCTTAACTCGAATTATTTGTCAGATATTTACATGTATTATTTTACCTCTGCAACTCGAGTTTAAAATAGCCAGACATTATACATGTCGAAGTTCACCTCTATAAGTCGAACTTCTATTGTCGCTGTCATAGATCTAAAATCCAGCTAAATTTTAAGAAAATGGTTCTTTCCGAGTGATCTTTCGATTTAAGAATCGTACGATACAGTCAAACCTCGATAACTCGAATCTCAAGGGAAGAGAAAAACTCTTCGAGTTATAGAGTTTTCAACTTATCAAAATTCGAGTAAAAGAAGGTTAACAATAAAAATTCGATTTACGGAGGCTTTGTACGAGTTTATAATTTTCCGATTATAATGGTTTTTAAAAGAAAAAAAATCAAAATTTGATAGTGAACTATTTATTACAAATATAATAAATATAATTATAAAACCGAATACCAGGCTATTACTCAAGGTTACACATAGCTACAACTTCGAACTATATAGAGGCAGCGACAATAAAAAATAATTTTATTGGGCCATAGAAATAATTATGTTGGAAACTCAATATTAATGAACAATGCTGCAAAAATTTTGATGGTCTAGTGACCAGTTTGAGCTTCAAATAATTATTTTCAGATCTACATCAGATCAGTTAAATTTTAGGATCTTTCAATAAAATTGGTCTTTCCGTGCAGTAATTCCAGGCTACGGTTCGCTTAATGCTAATAAATGCTTCGCAGTATTTTTTTGGTCAATTAGTAAAAATTCTTTCTTCTGATTGATCAAATGCTTCGAAACATTTTTTAGCGTCAAGGACCGCAGTTATGCAAATGAATCTTTTTATTTATTGCGATAGACATTTTTTGCTTAGCATTTAGCACTGCTTAAATGTAAATTA
The DNA here is from genome assembly GCF_000956235.1 of Wasmannia auropunctata. NCBI lineage: Eukaryota > Metazoa > Arthropoda > Insecta > Hymenoptera > Formicidae > Wasmannia > Wasmannia auropunctata. The sequence goes on along the minus strand of NW_012028387.1, from coordinate 14,217 downwards.
ATTCGACTTTCAATAATTATTATATCCTCTTTTCCTATTTTTTATCCTTTTTCTCTATTGCGCAAATTTCTACGTTTTTAATACTGTTTGTTGGTGAACACTATAAGGCTCTTGTTTTCTCATCGCAAATATTAAATAATGACTTTCCTGAAGAGAAAATCCTGAAGACACCATGTGAATTTTTTTTCTTATGCTTTATACTGAAATAAATCAATTTTTTATTATTCGCGTTTGATGGTGGACATTGGAATATTTTTTTTTATTATCCTGTGTTAGTGTAACTTCATGTATAATTTATAGTCTACAGCCTACGCTTCCAGCGAAAATGGATACTTCGTAACATCAAGGTTTACAGCTTTTTGTTAACCTTTAAACCACTACATCGGTCTCACAGACCGCTATTGAAACGTTACTTGTCAACCATTTTCTTATTTGTCACCATTTAAATATATTTTATTTCTATTGTATGAGATTTTTTTGTTAACCCTCATATTAAAACATAGTTTTCTTTTCCCCCATCACAAATATTCAGAAAACATACATTTTTATTATACATAACTTATAAAATTAGCGAGAGCATAATAGCGATCTGTCAGACCGACATTGTGGTTAGTGTGATTTTTTGGGATATGGTGGTTTAAAGGTTAATCTATAAAAACGAAAAAGAAGCTTTATTAATTTTACTAGTGTATACTAATCTATGCTGTCGAACATAATGTCATGCGAAAGGATTAATTTATTCCAACGTTAATATTGTAAGAAATAAATTCTCTTGCATGATTTTTATTTCTTTATGAATTAATATGGCCGCGATAAAAAGATGAAAATCTTAATGTACCAAAAGTTGCATATAAAAAAAATAGGTAAAAATATTTAAATATGATATATATAAATATATAAATTATATATATATATATATATATACCTGTATATATCGATTTATATATTAAGTAAGAGTATAAAAATATAAAGATAACGTAGCAATGTTTCTCGCAACGTTTATCTTCGATTCCTCGAGTTATGGCGCTCGTGACAGAGAATTTAGAACCGACGCTCACGGTTCCGTTGCCTTTGTTTCACAGGAGGACGGTGGTATCGAGTACTTCAACACCATCGTGGTACAGCCACACCTGAAGCTGGTCACGAACCAGGGCAGGGGTTTTCACGTGAGATGCAGATACCAAACGCGCGACAAAGTCGTAACGAACGATCAGACCCACGTGTCCATGATGCAGTCTCTGCCGTTGCAGGTAAGCAATAATGTCAATAATAAGGCATGCGGCGGTATAAAATATCTTCCTGAAAAATTATCAAATCTCTCGTCAGCCGAGAGTTAATACCTCGATTAAAATTATGCTGATTACCTTCACATTTTATTTGCAAGAGTATTATCGGCCGGCATAATTGATCCGTACATATTGTTCATCAATCAACTTAAGGATCATTCGTGTATTGACTCTCTGATAAGTAAACGGTGAAAAAAAATTTCATGTAAAGTAGTAAATGAGCCATCATGAAATATTTAAACTGCCCGCAGGCAACCGCGCCGATGCCGGGATGCACAATGAAGATCTTCAGCGGTGATCCGACGCAGCATCACGTGGCGGAGAATGTGAAGATCGGCGATCCCTTGACCCTGGTCATTAGCATCGACAAACAAGAGATGTTCGGCTTGAAGATCTCCGATTGCCTGGTACGCGACGGCCTTGGGTGGGGCGAGCAGCGGCTCATAAACGACGAAGGGTAAGTTTAGCTCTTGTGGCACTGAAACACGACCCTTAAATAAGAGTTTTAGCGACGAAGACGAGGATAGTAACGGTAATAAACGAAGCAAAGTCGGTCCCCTTCCTACTCTTCCTTCTTTACGCAATGGGGATTTATTCGACCGGTCTTGTTCCGCAGTTGTCCGATCGACGGCGAGATAATGGGACAGTTCACGTACAACGAGGACAAGACGGAGGCCCGGGTGAACTTCCAGGCGCACAAGTTCCCGTATACGGCGAGCGTGTATTATCAGTGCAACGTTAGGCTGTGCGTCAAGCATGGCGGAGGATGCAGTAATACGGTACCCGTCGTCATTATGATATATAAGCGCGCTAGCTAGCTTGAATAATGGTCCTTCGCGAGAGGAGGATACTGATGCCTAAGTACTGCGTTTATAATAATCCTTTAACGATTTTATAATGGCCACCTATCATTCGAAAATATCGGTGAGCGGCCAATTACCTCACTGGCATGATTATCCGATTGAACTTGCTCACGTTATACAAACGCACGCGCGAGATGTTACGTAATATCTGACCCTATAAGAAGGAATAGAGTCTCCAACTAACTTCCTCGCGAAGAAACTCGCCGCGAATAGTCATCGTTTATATTTCCTCTTTGCAGCCGCCGTTATGCAATTCGATAGCCAGACGACGCAGGGACACCGCGAACAACGACGAGGTGAAGGGTGTCGAAGGCCTGGAGGGCACTCCGGCTACGATCGAAGTGTACAGCGGTCTTTACGTCAACGAGGCCTCGGACATTGGTTCTAAGTCGGACTTCTCCGACGACGTCTTCCGAGAAAGGGTAATACGTCGTTTAATTGATTTCCGCCGCAACAGCAATATTAACTCGAAAGTAGTCATTCAGTTTCTTCTTTTTTCTTGCGTGAATGATTACTTAGCGTGTTTTTTATATCTGAATTAAAAGTCAATTAATTATTTTGAATTGTTTTATTACAATTTATTAGTATATTTAAAATTATTATGTTGTGTATAGGTTTACTCAATATTTTCGAAAAAAATTTAAAGATCAGAAATAAAAAAATGTGGATATTATTCTTGATGAATAAAGAAAATTACTGTGACTCAGCTTCATTTTCTCATTGTAAAAACCATCTGAACAGTGACTATATTACTTCCGGTTAATAACTTTGAATCGCACATTTTACTCACTTTCATAATTTTTTTATTCACTTTCATAATTTTTATGTCACTTTCACTTCGATAATTTCGAATTTTAATCCAATAAGCAAAATCTGTGCTAATAGTTTGTCAGCAAATTCGAGCAGAATATTACGACTCATTGTCACCAATTATATGCTCATTTAACTCGCATTCTACCGGCAGTACCTGCCGATACAATTTTGAGCAAAATCTGCAGTCAATTTGCCATTAATCTGCTATCAGTTAGTTTGTTCTGTATATTACATTATATTCTCGGCATTCTCGCCGACGATTTTGGGCATATGATATGCCCAGGTCTTTTATATATAATAAAAAAAAATACTTGAAGTTAATGGAATTATTATTAGAATGTTGTTTTATGATCATTCAATGCCAATTAGATAATTTACTTTTTTTATTCAAAAAAGCATTTAACAATTTTTTTACCTCTGGCTGCTTCTTAAATAATTTATTTAAATCTTGGAAATCGTGGAAATCTCATCATACATATTTCTTTTAGAAAGTAATTGTGTTTTCTTTACACCAATTGATTAATTTCATTATTTTGTGTATAAAAACAGTTAAGTTATAAAAAAGATAAATAGTTTACGAAATATTTTATATTTCATGTTAAATGTACCAGAATAAAATATAAAATATGTTAATTGATTTTTTTTATTATTCTACATTAATACTTTTGTATACAGAATAAGTAAAATCATATTAGATAAAAAAATTGTGTAAATCCATCTTAAAAAATGGTGATAACCTAATCTTGAAAAATTTGATCTTGAAAAATCGATTTTACCATTATCTCCTTCAGATCATACAACTTTAGTTTAAAATATTTTTTTCGAATAAACCAACCAATTTTTCGAGAAATAATCGCGTAGAAAGATTATCATAAGACCTCTATATTTAGAAAATCGTATTTCGTAAACAGGCACCTACTGGTACTTTATACAGAACTTTATACAGAAATAAAATATAATTATTTTCTAAATACGATTCAATTATGAAAAACACAAACAGTTTTAAACATTTTTTTTTGCTATACTTCGTCCCACTGTGCAACGTTCTGCCGATAAAATTTGTTGTTGTAAACACTTCGCAATATCGGATTTAACTAAGGTGTAATTATACGCGAGTAACAGAATTTTTAAATAAAATGGGACCAAATTCACGCGCGTTTAAAAATTTCACAATTTTCTTTTTTTTTAGGCTATCGATGACCCGAACACCATTTGCATATCGCAGAGGAGTTTCGCTATCGGGATCGCTGTCGCTGGTCTCATACTCATGCTGGCGGTGGTGGCCGCCATCCTAGTACTGCTCGCCAAGAGACGGCACAAGACCGTGTCCACGACGGGCTCGTCCATCTACAGTGGACCGTATACGAACACCGCTTACAGCCACAGTAGCTAAGTCCGCCTCGTTCGGCGCGGAATTGAGATGCCCGAGATATTCCCCCGACCGAAGATACCGAGGATATCCATGTCGCCGCGGCTTCCGCTCGCAGGGAATCCACAGCGGCGCGAGATTTCGCAACGGGTCTAATTCTCGGGCAGGCTCGATCGACGAAGAATTAATTAGATTTTTAGTTGCTTTCGATTCCGCGAGATCGATTTTTCGCGGCGACGATCGAAGCCAACCGGCGTGGCGCCGAGGTTCGACAAAGCGAAACGAACGAAACGCGGAATTTCTTGCTCAACTGTTGACGTACCCGCCTGTACCCCCTTTCGATGTTTCGCAACCGACGACCTCGACCAAGTAATGGCGATGTTTCAAGGGTATTTAGGGAACTGACGATGCAGTTCGATCCTGGATATCAGTCTCTTCTATCTCTTCCTTCCTCACACTGTCCTCATATCATCTTTTCGGAACGGAAAGGTTTTACACCTCTTCGTAATTCACATAAAACTGAATCCGTAGAACGAAGAATTCACGTTTCCAGTTTCTGTTGTGAAGAAAAATACTCGAACGAATAAATCACATGTTTGACAGGATATTATTAAAAGAAGAAAATGAAAAAAAGATACAAAATTCCTTGTGCAATCAAAATTACAGCGCGTTACAAGCAATATTATAGAAAAAAATTAGTTATTATGTATTCATATAAGAGGAAAAGATATATTTTGTATATGAAAGAAAGATTTAATTTGTACATCGGTACTTTCTACGCGCGAATTCCAGCGCATTATTGGGACCTGTTTTGGAACAGAATTACGAACTTCTAGCTTCGAGAACAATCCCTGTAATTTGCTACTGAAATCATCGCGCTTGAGGTAGTAATTATTCCGTCCGAGTTATATATACATATATATATTTTTTAGTGAAACTCTGCTCCGATCGCGAACGTTTAATCGACATGGCTCATTCCGTCGAGAGTTGCATCATTCTAATATATATACATATATATATATATATATATATATATATATCTAATATACTATGCTGTACACTAGTCCGGTATACGCTGTCCTACCTAACACATATCTATCGCACTAAACACAGCGCGTGCGCGAAAACAACAGTCGCGGTGGTCTCTCGACGATTTGATACAATTGTCGCGCGCGAACTCACTCCAGCTAGATTTAAGCCCGAGTCAACGCTACGCGTGAACTTCTCAAATAACTTAATCAAATACTCCGGTGATCCCTCCCTCCCTTCTCGCGTGCAATCGTTGACGTTTTCGACGCCGATATTTTTGCGCTTTGCTCCGATGCGATTTCTAATTTTAAATTCTCCTTCGAATGAAAAAAACAAATCCACGTGTATGCGTGAATATTTTAGATCATTCACACATGACGTAATATACATGTGTAGAGAGAAAGATATTTCCGATCGCGTATATATTAATTCAAAAAATCGCTAGCAGTAGTCAAATACGAAATTGTCGAATCTTTTTTTTTTTTAATTGATCTTAATCCTTTCAGTGTGGGATTTCGAAATACAAAAGTGGGCCTAAAATATTTCCGTATATTTGAGTAATAGTTTATGTATATATAAGAAATTATTGAATACGAATTTGACTTCTCTGACCTTCAAATCTCAAGATGGCGGATTGAATATAGCAAAAAATTTTGCAAAATTAGTGTAAAACAGATTTTTTTAAAAGCAAATTTAAAAATCTTAATGTTAAATTTATATATATTCGTATCCTCTTTTAGTACAATTATTAAAAAAAATCATCACAATAAAATACTTTAAATTGTTGTGATTCCTGAAAGCGCAATTTTGAACTTAATTTTAGTAAATTTTAAAATTTCTAGTAATTTGAAATTTTCAAAAACTTTTAAGAAATAATTTTTGGAAAAAATTTTAATAATATTAAAAAATGACAAATTAGTTTTATGACATTTATAAATATCATAAACACTGAAAGAAATAAGTAGATAAATCAGGCAGTACAAAATAGCTAATTGGTTACATTTTATCTAACGTAATGGTACAACTTGCGGCGGACGTATCAATGACAAAGATTTGATTTCAAAAAACGTAATTGGAAATGCATCTGTGGCGAAGTTTACAGAAAATCTAATTATAAAAGGATGCAACCTAAGATCCAATATATGATGTATGCATGTGTTGACTATTATGTAAGCCGATAAAGCTGCGTGTGAACGGACCATCGCCGTCTTAAAGATGCAAGACAATCATAATTTGGTAACTGCAACCGTAGAAACCAAGTCAATTGAAATCCGCGATCACGCACCTATGCTCCATAAATTATTCCGACCGTCTACGACGAAATGCGATACCCGAATGAATGACGACGTATGCGAGCGTTCAGTATAATCAGATTGTAATTCATTTATAAACGCTTAAACATTAATGTTAATTAGTCTAATTGAAATGAGGCGCTGCCACAACGTCGGTATGGTTCCGGATTGCTCGGGAGCAATCGCGCCGAAGTAATAACCGAGTTTTTTTCCCAGATAGATTTGCACGTTTCGAACGCGATTCCAATCAAATCTGGGCTTATCCGATCCGATTAAAACGTACAGAAACATGCACGTGCAGAGGATGTACCGACCCAACAAACACAGATTATAACACTACAATGTTGCAGCAACATTGTAATATTTCTGCAATATAGCTGGAATGTTACAATGTTGCTTTAAGATAGCAATAACTACAATATTGCAGCAACATTGTAATATTTCTGCGATATAGCTGTAATGTTACAATGTTGCTGTAACATACCAGTTATAATCTGTGTTTGCTGGGGACGTACCGACGTCGCGGCAGCTCGGAGGGCGGTTAGATATGTATTAATTGACGAAAACAAGGAAGCTCTACTGCCAACGCAGTCGCGTAACTGGGTCCAACGTGGTGGTGGGTACATGACATGTAAAATTTTACATTTAGAGAGAAACCAACACCCGTAAACGTAACTCGTTAACTCCTCGTCAAGCGCTAATACGCTACCGTGCGAGAACGGAGTGTTGTGGTATAGTAGTTCTCGCGAAACGACAATGTATTGCGACAGCTGTTCCGGATGGACCCTGACGTGTCGAACGAAACGCAATGTCGATGCTCGTGCGCGCTTTACCGGAAGTGGTCAAGGCCTTTGCCTGGTCTAAAGACTGTGATGGGCATTTAAATCTTCCTCGTGAAAATTTTCAATTATATTACAATTCAAATTGCTTTGAATATCATTCGAAATTCGAAATTCTTGTCATGAATGTCTATAAAATCTATTCTTAAAAACGTTTGACACCTGAAACTTAAAACATTTAAACATCTGAAATTAAAAATTTAAAAAATTTCCATCTATAAATATAAGTAAATTGAAATAATAACAAGATATTATAAGAGAAACATTTTAGGAATTTTTGATTTCAAATAATGTTCGAAATAATTCGAAATTTTCGTATATGTATTCGAAATGATTTGCCGAGCCTATCACTGTCTGTTTTACATACGCAAGGGATACATAAACAATTCTTACGTCGAGCGTCGACATTAAAAAGGTGTCTGTTATTAAAAATCGATACAAAGTAGAGTATCGGCTCGTTATAGATTTTTAACAAACGACACGTACTAGATGCATTTTCTCAATGTTATGTCGAGTTATACTCTCTCTCGGGAGTATTTTGCGTGCGTGGACGCGGGCCCCTTCGGATGATGCGCATGAATTTACGTTTCCGTAACTCAGGGGCGAGATACTGTCATTTCCTCTCGTAGTTTTTCTCCCTCTTCCTTTCTCTTTTTCTTTCCAAGGTATGATAAGTACTACTTCCAGTCCTCCTAGTATTACCTTCTCGAAAAGTGCAATAACTTCGAAGCGTCCCGTGGGTCCCGCGGAATTTCTGTCGAGGGTTGGAGTCGCCCGGCGAACGGATCGCGCGTGATCCCTCGCCGCGCCATGGCACTGGTTCATAGTGATCATTGGGGACGAAAATGCCTGTATAGAATCTTTGTCTCGCGTTACGCGATAACGCGGGTCCTGATGCTCCCGCAATGTTCCTCTGGACCCTTGTCAAAAGAATCTACAACGAATCTGTGTAAATAACGAAAAATCTAATAAAACTGGTAATTGTAGAACGATGTTTTCTCAATATTCCTCCGTCCCATGCGATCCTCCTAAGTGACGGTCCTCCTATCGCTTAGATTATAAGTAGGTGATTTAACCTTACAAGGAGAGGCTCAGACGTGATAATTTTAGAAAAATTTAAAACTTATGAGTTACGGTACGTGAAATGTATTATTTAGACATTATTTTGGCCAAGCAGTAAGATGCACTTTTCAGCCAATGTCAAGAAAAAAAATTTTTTTATTTTAATATTTTATTTCTATTTATAATTAATCAAATTTATAGTAATCAACGGATATCCAATATAAATATATGAAAAACACATATTTCATTTACAATGTAACGAAAATCTGCGATAAATAAAACCCAATGCAACGAGAACAAGCAAATTAAACCCAAAGTAACAAGGATCCGAAATAAAGTATTTTTGTAATTTTGATGATTTGGAAAAAATAGAATATACAAATAATGTGTAATATTATTTATTCTTTAATTGGTATTGGTCACTGTATATCGTGCAATCTTTCATACGTCAGCTTTATAAGTATCATAGTCCGGTCAATCTAGACATTTGAAGTTACATAAATTCGCTGTCAGCTGAAAATCGGTAAAATTGTTCAAAACACAATAAAAAACAATTTCTCAAAGTTCCCCATCGTTCCGGTTTAAGGAAAAAAATTGACTCGAGGTCAAAGGTCAAAAAAATGGGTTTTTCGCGATTTTCTTCAAAACGGTAAGTTTTATCGCAAAATTACCTCAGACATAAATTGTAGATCATAAAATTATCTATAAAAAAGGTATCAATAACTTTTTTCCTAAAAGCCACCGTTACTGAGATATAACGATGCAAAAAGTTGCAAACGTCATAATATGCACACGTTTCCACGCCACCTCTGAGGTAGTGTACTTAGCGCGTTTTTTTTAACGTGATTTCCCCAGTAGGCCTATTCCACGGGTCTGTTGTGATTGAAATTAAAAAACAGAAGATAAAAAATTTATTCGTAGGATTCAGAATCTTCAATTACTTCTTCTTCTTCTTCATCCTGGGTACAAGTGAATTGCATCAATAGCGAAGTATCGCATGTCTCTTCGTCAGTATCGAATGAATCCTCAGCTGTTGGTGATTCAACATTAGAACACGACCGGCCTTGACAATTCGTGCATGCCAGAGAACAAAACAACCCAACTTTTTTGCAACCACATTTAGCACTGCATCCCTTTTTACAGTTGCAAAAAATTGTGTTTAATAATTTTTCCGGCGCAGGTGGGAGTAAAGTTTGAATTGGTTCTAACGTATTATCGACCAACTTCCAACCCCAATCT
>NW_012028387.1:3958-4405 GCF_000956235.1 Wasmannia auropunctata | reverse complement strand
TGTTGATGAGCAGCAACTGAGCTTGGAGGAAGACAAGCTAATTGTACTTGTTTTTTATTCCGGGTGTTTTTAACAAAACATGCATATCGATATTTATCCAACTCCACAAGAAGTTATCACCAACGGAATTCGCTTTCTGCTTTGTATGTACGGAGCTCCTAAAAAAACTACCTGCTTAGATAAATATCGATATGCATGTTTTGTTACCTATAGCTAGACCCAACAGATTGGGGTTGGAAGTTGGTCGATAATACGTTAGAACCAATTCAAACTTTACTCCCACCTGCGCCGGAAAAATTATTAAACACAATTTTTTGCAACTGTAAAAAGGGATGCAGTGCTAAATGTGGTTGCAAAAAAGTTGGGTTGTTTTGTTCTCTGGCATGCACGAATTGTCAAGGCCGGTCGTGTTCTAATGTTGAATCACCAACAGCTGAGGATTCATTC
>NW_012028387.1:0-937 GCF_000956235.1 Wasmannia auropunctata | reverse complement strand
AGTGTTTGGTATTTGTGACTATAATTGCAATTGTAAAATAATTATGGTCACTAGCTTCATTTTTATAGTTATTATTGTTATAATGTTAGCAATAATTATATTTAGTTTTACCGAAACAAATATATAGTTGGCACCGAAAAGGTGCCAACTATACATGGTTAAATTATGGTAATTACAATCTTTTTTTCTCAGTGTACAGTTGCCGTTTATATATAGTTAAATAATCTATTTTATAGTTATCAAGTTATGACAACTGTAAAATAGTTTATTCTGTTATAAACATTAATTCTATAAAACTTGTATAGTTGCATAGTTGCCGCATCACTGTTTTTTTCTGAGTATAGAAAACAGAAATTGAACAATAAAAAAGAAGCGTTAATTAAGCGGTAAACGCCTCTTCTACATTTCAATTTACACTTCTATCATTTTCCATTACACTCAACTTACGTTTATTTTCGCCAGGCTAGGATAAGATAGGGAATGGAAGTGTTCTTGAACATCACAAAATAATTGAAGCGAGCTGGCAAATTATCAAACGAGAGTGTCTTCTTTTTTTATTGAATTATATATATAATTCGTTTTTGGAAAATATGATATAATATATATATAATATATATGTATATAATATAACAAGAAATATAATTAGACTGACATGACTTCTATATCAAATTTCTTTCCGGCTCTCTATGATGTTGTGCATTTCGGATGAGTATAATATAGCTCTTTATTAACGCCTCAGAATTGTCAATTACTTCGCTTTTCCTTTCTCTCGTTGCCCTCTCGTTACCCTAATTTATATTTATACACAGATAATTCAGGTCGATTTTTCCGTCTTCTTTCGTCTTCAACCATCCTCTTCCAATTTACAATTTTCCTTTGTCCCTCCTCTTAATTAAGATTACACGTAGCTCAACGCATTGCGGTAGCTTTCCCCGTG
>NW_012028386.1:19166-22255 GCF_000956235.1 Wasmannia auropunctata | reverse complement strand
TAATTAAAAAGAAACTTGGAGTGGTAGAGGTATTTTGTCAAATAAAAAATTAAAAAATTTTTTTTCTTTACAACTTGAAAGTACTCTTCAAACCGTATAACTTTTGTTTGAAACATTTTTTTTTATCTTCTATATTTTCGACGATATTCGCCACGAAAAAAAACAATTCTTTTTTAAAAGGGTGTTTCACCTCTTAAACCTGAGATTCCGCACATATAAAAAAATACGTGTCTCTTAGATTTTTGTGTTTAAAAACATATTTTAAGGAGAATTAAATCGGTGCCGGACAATTGTGACATGTCCCTTGTCAGTTAAATTATATTTATCAAAATTTTCTAATATCTTGAATATTTTAACTTCTTATACATAATTTATTGTGTCTTTATACGCTCAAATTAATCATTAAAGATTATAAATATAATAAATTGAAAAATAGAATTAAGAGGCTAAAACTCATTGGCACAGAAGCAAGTTATGGTATTCCGTTTATATATTTATGCCGGGAAAACAATGAAAGTTACCACAAAATATTTTTTTTATAACATAAGTACTTTTCTCTAAGTTTTACATAATCAAACAAGTATATTACAATTAAAAAAAGAAAAAATATGATTTAAGAGAAGATAAGTAAATTTTTGAATGTTTCAAAATTTTGCATTAATGTTCTGCATGACAGGATAAATCTAAGTAACGTTTATTATTTCTATTTCGTTTTCATTAATTTTACATGGAATTTGTCATGTACAGGGTGTCTCAGAAAGGCCGTATGTCCTTTCACTGGCAGATTCTGGAGAGCATTCTAAGACGAAAACTCTTATACGAAAATGTCGAGGCTATAATACTTTTCAAATTATAAACGATTAAAGTTATCCCATTACAGTGTCTGAAATTCGCTCGCTCAGGCATGATACATTGCGCGCGCGATTGCGGGATGCCCTTGTCCATTGACTCACATTTAAATATTGACATAATTGATGCGCTTATTGCATAAATATTTAATTATCAAAATTGAGTTTCTTATTTGAAAACATTAATAATTTTATAAGTTAACGCTTTAAGTTTAAAAATCGAATTTTGACAGTTAGGTTACTTTTGCTGTAGGCGTCTCAATTTTTCATACAATGACAAAGAGATCGCTTTTAAGCTTTGTCTCGTTTATTTGTGATTATTTTTAATATCAGTTATCATTATAAAATATCAATGAATAAAAGTAAGATAAGAGAAATTGTATTAATTTTAAAAATAATGAAATTTAAGGAAAAATAAGATAAGAGAAATGGTATTAATTTTAAAAATAATGAGATTTACAGGAACTGTTTGAAGTGGCCACCATCGCACTCAATACAAAATTGGACGCGTCGAAGAAGATTTGTTGTATCGCTTATAATCATATTAGGCGTTATAATGGCTTCTATTATTTTGTCTTCTAATTTTTCGAGATCACCAATCGGTTCCTGGTAAATATATTGTTTTAAGTGACCTTATAAAAAAAAGTCCATAGGATTTAGAGTCGGTGATCGGGCAATTTCTAGGACCACCGAGTCCAATCCATTTATGTAAAAATATATTATTTAACGTCTACTGAACAATACGCAAATTATGCGGTGGCGCTCCGTCTCGCATAAACATTATATTTTGCCGTATGTTTAATAAAAAAAATTCCTGTAAATCTCATTATTTTTAAAATTAATACCATTTCTTTTTTACTTATTTTACTTTTCCTTAAATTTCATTATTTTTAAAATTAATATAATTTCTCTTATCTTACTTTTATTCATTGATATTTTGTAATATTATACTGATATTAAAAATAAACGAGACAAAGCTTAAAAGCGATCTCTTTGTCATTGTATGAAAAATTGAGACACCTACAGCAAAAGTAACCTAATTGTCAATATTCGATTTTTAAACTTAAAGCATTATTAACTTATAAAATCATTAATGTTTTCAAATAAGAAACAATTTTGATAATTAGATATTTTTGCGATAAGCGCATCAATTATGTCAATATTTAAATGTGAGTCAATGGACAAAGGCACCCCGCAATCACGCGCGCAATGTACCATGCCTGAGCGCGCGAATTTCAGACGCCGTAATAGGATAATCGTTTATAATTTGAAAAGTATTATAGCCTCGACATTTTCGTATAAGAGTTTTCTTCTTAGAATGCTCTCTAAAATCTGCCAGTGAAAGACATACGACCTTTCTAGGACACCCTGTATATAGTCAACTTATGCCGTATTAATTTACTCCACACGGGTTGGTTACAAATGCATATTCGTATTTCACTTACTATAAAAAGACTGTATAAGAAAAATCGTTTTTGGCATAATATAAGGATAAGTTCTCTCTATCACATTAGTGCAGTTTAATCATAATAATTAGTTGTTTAAAAAATCGAATATCAAAATTGTGAAAATTATGTAAACGAGCTCCAGTCTCCTCTACTTTTCAATATATGAAATTTTTTATTTATAGAGATAAACAAATAATAATCTGTAAAAATAAATATATTTTTTAATAATACAATTAAGATGGTAAATTATATAACAAACATACTGAGATAATAAACAATAATGACGTTTAAAATAATTATACTTTGTGCACGTCTATGATGACCAAAATATGAATTTCAATAAGTTATTTAACCCTAGAACCGTAATATTTTTTTTGCCTTCTAACAGTAAAACAGAACCCCATTCCTTACCATAGTGTAAAATGTTTTATATGTATATTAAAAAGTTCAAAAATAAATCAATCTCTTCGTCTTTTTACGAAGAGAATGGCGTTAATTGAATTTAATTTGCTTAAGGCTGGAAGGTCGCCATATTTAGTGATATTTGTACGAGGTCGATAAAGCAGTCTGCTCAATTTCATGACAACATATAATTAATATGAAAATTCTACAGTTTATATGTGCAAATTGAAAGAATGACACCCTGCGGACAACAATAAAGAACAACACTGAATTGTTAAAACTAGGATAAAAGTCTATAAAAAAAGTTATTCACTTTTAAAGATTTCATGCAGATTTGCACATCTACATGAAATCTTTAAAATTGAATAACTTTTTTTATAGGCTTTTATCC
>NW_012028386.1:10218-14010 GCF_000956235.1 Wasmannia auropunctata | reverse complement strand
GATAAATCCGGCGTTAAGATAAAGACCAATACTTGGCCATTGCTTTGGCTGTCAACTAACGGCCAAAGTTCTGTCAGCCAGTGCTGGGCCACTACTGACAAATGACTGGCGGTTTATCTATATAGATAAATCCGGCGTTACAATGAAGATCAACGCTTGGCCAATGCTATGATTGTCAATTGACAGTCAATGTTCTGTTAGCTAGTGCTGGTCAAATATTGGCAAACAATACTGCAGTACAGGATTACGGTGCAACAACCAGGTCAAGAATAGCAAATAATAACCCCGTGATAGTACATAACATCAACGTGAATAATACACAAATTGAACTTAAATTAATAATCATAGATTCAGATTGAGGTTATTTTATTTCATAAAAAATCTGTCCAGTAACTGTCTAGTAGTTGACGCGTGACTTGTAAGGAAATTTTGCAAATTTCAAAATTCTGAATTTAATAAAACTTTGCACACATATAGAAAGAGATGATAAATTAATGAATTTAGATAAAAATAGATGTAATTTTATATCACAGTTTTAAATAAACATTAACATGGAACATTAAAATATGAAAAAATATAATTTATCATTCAAAAAAAAAGAATTATTTATTTCTTTTAGTAGGATAAAATTATATTATTAAATAATTATATGACTGTGATGTGCATAACATATGTAGATAATACAAAATATTTCTATCAAAAATGAAGCAGTGGCGTAGTGCGTAAGACGAACAACTCAAACATCAAGAGTCCTAGGTTCAAATCCTACCAGTTGAAAGCGATTTTTTCCAAGTACAATTTCAACAAAATTGTAAATTAAGAATGTTATTGTTAGAAAAAGTTATAATATATACATATATGTTAATTGGCGTTCTCTTAAGAAGAAAAAAGTTGAATAGAAATTGTGATTAAAAAAACTAGCTAGTAAGTAGATACTTCTGATACAGAATTCTGAGTATAAAAATACTATCTAGGAATCAGAAAAAACTGCCCCTGATAAAGAAAATAAAAAATAAATTTTTTATTTTATTTGCTTTTTAGTCATTATCTAGTTAGGTTAGGTTAGGTTAGGTCAGATAGTTATTAGTTATTTTTTTCTGTCTAGCTATTAGCTAATTTATTTTGTGTTACCACTAGATGTGAGCGTTACATTTCTGGCTAATACGTATCTAAAAAAATTATACACGTACTATGTAAGATACAACTTTTCTATCTTATGACTAGACAGATATGAGTTTCAATTTCTACTCGGGGCTCAGTACTGAGCCGATCGTTGTACCTATACTGGGGTAGTATTGGCTCACGTCGACTTGGCCAGTACCATGTTCCAGTATTGGACCCAAGTTATCATCCGATACTTAGCCAGTACTGCGCCAGTAGTATTTCCAATACTGCGCCATTACCTGAACTGCGACAACCAATACTGGCGCAGCACTGGGCCGATTGTAAAACCCATAATTCATGCGTGTGAATACGTACAACGAAATTGCAGTAATGTTATGTTAGATTCATGGATGCACTGCGAAAGGAAACAAAATACAACGGCATTACATACATTGACAGTACGTATCTCTACATTAAATAAAAATATATACTGCTGTACTTACTGTGCGAGGTTTAAAAAGGCTACTTCTCTTCCAAAGCATCTTTTTTTCTTCCTTTCTCCCACATTTGTATGTACACCCACGAATCCAACATGATATCTATACAATCTCGATGTATGTATTCACAGTGATTATAAAACGAAAGACACCAGCAATAGAAGATAAAGTGAAATAAGATTAATATTGCAAATGGCGTCCAATTTATAGTAGGTTATTCTTTCCAGCGCACTCCCTCTCAATTCGGCGTACAAAACGGTCTTACTTTTTCAGCTTGCGCGCTATCAAGTTGAATCTCCTCTACTCTTAATTACTTCGTGGTATACGCATAGCTAAAATACGGAATGGTAAAAACAGCAAAAAATGCGTCTAATAGTAAGTGCCGGATTTTGCAAGAGGTAGCGCTTTAATAAGTTAGATAAAGGCAATGTATGTGTTTGACTGAGACAGAAGATATTGTAAGAAGTTCATTTAGAGGTACATACCACTGAAATTAAGCAGACTGTTTTATCGACCTCGTGTAAATTTTTCCGACCTTTCAGCATTGCCTTAAGTTTAATACACCTCTACTACTGTAAACTCTTAAATCTGAGAGCATGAGCAAGAAAAAAGTTCTAGCTTTATGCCGCTATATAAACGGCATTACCGAGAAAAATTTTAGCAAGGCCGTGCGTTCCATCAAACTTTATAATTTTCAAACTGGTAAACATGCTCTCAGATTTAAGAGTTTACAGTAATAGGAATACATTAAACTTAAAATCGATACAAAGTACCTTAAAGTAAAGATTTTAAGCTTTAAATTTAAAAAAATTCATGATTCTACGATAATTTTTTGTGAAGTTATTGTCAGTTAAAGTTAGCTAATTTTTTACCAAAATATTTTTATGCCATATTTTTGAACAGTGTGTGTATATATAGTCACGAAATTAATTATCCGGATACGTTAATATACCGATAATTTCTTCAAAATATTATTCAGGTGTTATTTATATTAGACATTGTATTTATATGTATTTAGGTAAGTAATTATAAAATTACCAGTGCTATCTGTGCTATAATATAATACGTGCGTGAAATCACAACTTTTAACTCGGAATTTTTTTGTTGTCCGGACAATTAGTTTCGTAATCATGCATTACATGTATGTTTATGTATGAAACTAATTGTCCGGATAATAAAAAAATTTTTGAGTGTTAAAAGTTGTAATTCCACGCACATATTATAGCACTGATAATTTTATAATTACTTATCTAAATACATATAAATACAACGTCTAAATATGTATAAATAACACTTAAACAACAGTTTAAAAAAATTATCAATATACAGAGTGTCTCTTAATAGGTGTATCATCGCTCATGGGTAGATAGAATGGACTAAACTGAATCGAAAAGTCCTCTACCATTTTACAAAATTCGCAATATTTAACGAGATATTAATTTTTGAATCTCGCCGAATAAGCGAATATTCGTTCGGCGAGTCCGGCCCACCGTCAATACTAGCGCGCAACCGTCCACGAGCCGCTCGAACGCACAGCCATTTTCGCTGTAAACAATTCCCCGCTCGCCGCGTGTCTTGCGCTAGGCAACCGCGCTCGATGGACGGTCCATCCATGGTGTATTTTTACCATGGATGGACGGTCGTGCGCTAGTATTGGCAGTGGGCCGGACTCGCCGAACGAATACTAGCTCATTCGGCGATATTCAAAAATTAATATCTCGTTAAATATTGCGAATTTTGCAAAATGGTAGAGGACTTTTCGATTCAGTTTAGTCCATTCTATCTACCCATGAACGGTGATACACCGATTAAGAGACACCCTGTATATTAACGTATTATCCGGATAATTTCGTGACTGTATACACACACACTTTTTGTAAAAAGGCTGGTTATACAAAAAGGCTGCGACATATATATATATATATATATATATATATATATACATATATGTATATTGTACATATATGTATATTGTACATATATGTATATACATATACAGGGTGTCCCCGTATAAGTAGCCACCCCTTTTTATCTCGTAAACTAATAGAGATAGACCTAATAAATATAATATCAAATTAAACGGCTACGACTAAACTTTATTGTAAGCACAGTGATCACTTAAAAATATTATCTATGTTAGAGAGCGAAAAGACATGATAATTTTTGCACGGTAAGGTGACAATTTTAATAT
>NW_012028386.1:8411-9551 GCF_000956235.1 Wasmannia auropunctata | reverse complement strand
TATATATATATATATACAATATATATACGGGGCATTCTTTGTCAAGTGGGCAACTCTCCCTGCCCACTTCAATTTTTAAAATAAAATACTTCAAAAAGTCTTAAAATTTTTTTTGAAATGTCTACTTTTTGATGCTATATGGCCTTTTTAAAAATTCAACATGACAAATCCAGAATCGCGACTAGAATGAATTGTTGTCAAAAAATTTTTGAAACAAACTTTAATTACTGGAGCATAGGGAGCTAAAATTTTGTCTATTTCCATAAATTAAGGTTTTGAGGATCGCTGAATATGAATCCGCAGTTATAAGTATAAAACAATGGCGAATCTAATATATGCCGACAAAACTTATTGTCAGTAAATCTTTAAATAATACAAATTTTTTGCACAAGACTCACCAAACCGTAGTTTTTTGGGTCGCTAATCACGGAATTTTTAGTTATTAAAGCAGGATTTGGGATATTGAATATAATATGTCGACTGGAATATGACCATCTCGCAACGTTCAAATAGGAAAATTTTCTTGGACATTAATGTGTAGACATTGGTTTATTGGGTTTCTGACAAAGATAGATTACAAATTATCAATTTTTACTTAAAGTTCAAAGCTGTTGAGCCAATGTGGTAAATAAAATATGGAAGTAATGGAATTTGCATTACTTGAATTTTGACCGTCATATTGGATTTGCTATTGTAATTTTATAATTATGACTGCATATTCGTATTCAATGACCCCCAAAACCTTAATTTATGAAAATAGAAAATTTTTCTAGTCTTCTGTGCTTCAGTAATTAAAGTTTGTTCCAAAAATTTTTTATGACAGTTCATTCTAGTCGCGATTCTGAATCCGCCATCTTGAATTTTTAAAAAGGCTATACAACATCAAAAAGTAGACATTTCAACAAAAATTTTAAGACCTTTTGAAGTATTTTATCTCAAAAATTTAACTGCAGGGAATGTGGCCCACTTGACAGAGAATGCCTCAAATATACATATACAGGGTGTCCTAAAATTGGCGCATTCGGAGTACAGGACGTGATACTTTGTGCTAAAAGGAACAACTTTTTCCTTTAGCAAATTTTGATCTGACAAGTAATTTTGGCAGGAAAGCTGGTTAAAGTTAACGAATAATCGCTCTTG
>NW_012028386.1:5516-6336 GCF_000956235.1 Wasmannia auropunctata | reverse complement strand
CACCGAAAGGTTATGGGAAGTACTTCCAGTCGCACGTTCTCCTCCCCGAACTCTTCCAAGGTGGCGTTCTCCTGAGACTGGTCCCGAAGTGCATCCTCCAGGGGATAACCAATCCCCAAGATGCCGGCGGCCATCCCACGCGCACCTTCCAGGAAGCGGAGAGTCTGCCGTCGACTTGAACACTGCCTCCTGCCCGCTTCTTGCCTCTTTCTTGTCGTCTTAATCTTGAGACTTGGGCTCTTCTTTCTTGTTTATTCGAACAAGGGGTGGGATTAACTTTCCATGGTACCATACGTGCGTCAGCACTCCCCTTGTCCTCACCTCGGCATTCGCCTTGAGTCCCGCGGGAAAACCACGGATCAAAAACCGCGGGCGAGGTAGCCTTCTTAAAATTAACTTTATCTTTCTAATAATAACACGTTTCCTTCTCAAAATTCTTTCTTCTTACTGGGCTCGGAATACTCTAGAACAAAAAACAATAAAAACTAGAATCTTTTTTTAGAATAATTTTTTTTTAAATCCCTTCCCTCTCATGATAAGAAGCTAATCTATCAGCGTGGACCACCCTATTTTTGTGTTTAGAAGATTTCCTAATACAAAATACTACTTCACTAATTTTCTTTACTATTTCATAAGGTCTCTCCCAATGACTCTGTAACTTTACTGGAGCTTTACCTATTTCTCTTCTAGGATTGTACAACCATACTTTCTGACCTTCCTCAAAGTTAACTAACCTGGCACTTCGGTCATAGCGACACTTCATTCCCTCAGATCTATTTCCTAAGCGCTCACGAGCAGAAGCATGAACTTCATTTAATTT
>NW_012028386.1:0-367 GCF_000956235.1 Wasmannia auropunctata | reverse complement strand
CAAAAAAGAGAGACCTACACTTCATGAATATACAGAAGTGTACTGGAGCAGCAATCACTGCTCTAGGCGCAGCGATTTCAATGATATTGGAGAATCCAGAAGACGGATTAGATCAAGAGAAATTTTCTGATCATCTGAGCCATGTTGGACAATTATTGACAGACATTTTCCATCAACAGTCAGTCGCAAGAAAGTCCTTCATCACTCCTCTATTAAATAAATCGCTTAAACCAACGTTAGATACAACTATTTCGGACGAATGGTTGTATTCAGAAAAATTTAGAGAACTGGTTAAAGAAGCAAAGACAATAGAAAAAGCGATAACAGGTATTAAAAAACAGGAAAAGTCTGTTAAAAATAAAATTCC
>NW_012028385.1:10766-11567 GCF_000956235.1 Wasmannia auropunctata | reverse complement strand
AGAATGCAATAAAAAACTACAAAAATTGACAAAAGTGTTCCAATTCTAGTATTTATATGTAGATTTGTGTAGTATTTTTTAAAATCGTGTAAAATTTTATTGATTTTCTCAGTTATTTTCTGTAGTTTTTCATAGAATATTTTAATTTTTTTTTAAATTTGTAGAAATTTTTCCGCCAGGGTTGTATAGCATTTATACAAATTAATATAAAATAACTACATTATGGAGGCTGCAATTTTTCCCGCGCGTAATAAAAAAAAATTCTGATTACTGTGCAGTGAGAGAGTGTAACAGCAAAGCAAATAAAAATTTAGAGCTTTGTTTCCACAGATTTCCAAAACCGAATGAACGTGTCGTGAACATGACAAATTTGTTCGGCAAATTGGAGCAAGTAGATAAACAAGAAGCGTGGAATATTGCTTTAAAAATATATAAAATTTCGTCTAATACTAAAGTGTGCTTACTACATTTTAAGAAATCTGATTATATATTGCCAGGTAAGTCAATATTTAATAAAGACTACCTAACCTATTGTGGTATCTAACCAATGATTCGGAATGCTAGATTGAGTGAGTGAAGTAGTTTATTCAGGGCCTCGATTTACACTGCTGCTGAGACGGCTCACACCAACGTATGTGCTCCTCAAATCACGCACTGTTCACGCTCTTGCCCACACACACACGCACACACGCACACACACGCGCACGCGCCACACACACACGCGCGCGCGCGCACGCACTCATACTCCTCGCCTCTCCACATACATCACATCTATAATCTGTAATAATATAGTATAATTAA
>NW_012028385.1:6219-9475 GCF_000956235.1 Wasmannia auropunctata | reverse complement strand
ATACGCGCGAAGACGGAACAACCTTGCGACGTCATACAAACGATAATGGAGCGTTTTCTTCCGTTTAAATTTTCATGAAATTTTAAACTTGATTTATAAATAAATACAAACAAATTAAACAATTTCATTTTTACGGATATAATTTATAACGTTTATATTTCGATAAATTAAGCGAATTTAGCAATTTTGAAATTTACTTGAAGACCGAATTGATAGTGAATTAAGTACTGCAACAGGTATAAAATCTTTTCAAGTGCTTAATACAATTTTAAAAATAGTAGCTTATGTCAATAGTGATAAAGAAACAAACATGAAAATGACTTTAAAAGAAAAAATAATAAAGACATTTATTAAATTAAAGCAAAATTTATCTTATAGTTTCCTAGCGTTAATATTTAAGTGTTACTCAGCGAAACATTGCCAACGCATATTTTATAACACAGTGAAGATGTTAAGCATTTGTTTGAAAGCAGCGATACCATGGCCATTAAGAGAGGAGATACGCAGAAACATTCCTGAGTGTTTTGAATCTTTTGAGGATGTTCGAGTAGTTTTGGACTGTACAGAAGTGTTCATTCAAAGACCTGCAGAACTTTGTTGCCAGATTCTAACCTACTCTTATTATAAAAGTGCACAAACATGTAAAATTGTGACCGGTGTTTCACCAGCAGGTAATATAACATTTGTCAGCAAATCTTATGGAGGACAAGCAACGGATTCATCAATATTTCAGCAAAGTGATCTGATTCACTTACTAGAACCTGGCGATGCAATAATGGTTGATCGAGGATTCTTAATTGATGAAGTGTGTCAAATAAATCGCTGGAAATGTGTAAGACCTCCGTTTTTAAAAGATAAAAACCAGTTTAGTAAAGAAGAATCTATTTTAACAGCTAAAATAGCTAAAGCTCGAGTCCACGTTGAAAGATCCAACCAGTGTATCAAGACTTTTAAAATTCTTGGATCAGTAATGCCTGTGGCATTGGTGCCTATTCTAGAAGATATTTTTATAATTATTTTTGCGACAATTAATATGTCTTCACCAATTCTCAGTGATTCAAAATTTATGAAAATGTAAAATTATGGATATTTAGGATTTGTAAAAAGATCATTTTGTAATTTAAAAAATGAAACTTGATTATTCACTTATATAACTATATTGACTGAATATAAACTTTCTTTACATTTTATAAAAATAGAAACCTTTCTTAAAACTAATATTTTATAACTTTATATTATTTTATAATTCTCTTAAGCGATTGACTGTTTTCTTTATCACATTCTTTTTTCGTGTAACAATCAACTTCACTTAACATTTAAAAAATATAATTTTTTCTTCAAACTTTAAAAAACATTTTTAAATATTAAAACTAGATATAACCAGAATAAATATTTTAATATTTTTAATTATTTGGCAATACTTATTGACTATCTTTATCGCATTCTTTTTTTAATAAACAAACTTTATGTAACATTATACTATAATAAACTTTTTTTAATTTATATAATATTAAAAAAATAAAATCATCGTTTCTTTTAACTGTTAAAATAAAACATTGTTTATCAAAACTAGAATAAATGACTGTTACGTCCAAACCCCAGGATATTTGTTTGGACTTGTAGATAGAGAGAGTGAGTCTCGTGCGTGAACGAGATGGAATTGGAAGTGGAGGGGGTAAGGAAGGACATAACTAAGTAAGCTATCTCGCAGGTACACACAGAGGCGCACGATGCGAGTCGAAGGCGCTTTGCAAAAGTTCGAAAACGAGTCAATGTTCTTAAAAGGACACTATTACTGCGTTTATTGAACCAGCGCGTTCGTTGGTCTTGTTTTAGGTCAAGGAACTTAATCCTTATGACCTGGGATCGGACCAAGCGCGTCTCTCGGTTAGGCAAGCAATGAATGGGGGTGAAGGTCTTTAAAGAAATACAATATTTAAATTAACAAAATCATAGTTTATTTTTAAAGCTAAAGATACAGAATACTAGTTTCTTAATCGCAAGGCTAAACTAATGCTATCGAACGGGAGTGTATGCGTAAATGTATATAAAGGCATAGTTGGTTGTCAGGATTGATGGAAGTTTGTACAATACAAGAAAGAAATGTTGTCACAGCTACGTTATTTTTATTATTGTTAATGAGGGAAGTGAATCGGTATAAATAATATTTTGAAACTGAAAATAATTGACAAGGTGTGAATATCGAAATTGAATTAAATTAAATTTAATATAATGTGATGTAGTTACAATGTAAATTGATTAGTACACAGATATGTAACAATAAAATTATAACGGGGGAGTGTAAATGAAGATTAATTGTGGATCTCATAAAGGGTTGCAGTTGAAGGGGGGAAGAAATTATAGAAGAATTCGATAGGGACCTTGTATGGGTATTGGGAGTGCGGCAGGGAAACGGGAATGTATGAATTCCGGGGGCCAGTTCTCACGTGCGAACGGATTTCGTCACGGTCAAAGAACTCCGGGCCTATTGTGAAGATTCCCCGGGGAAGAGGAGTCGTGAGTTGGTCAAACTGTGAAAACAACGACTCTAAGGTTCGATGATTTCCGTAATTGAAATAAAAACGGAAACGTGGTGCCGGTATTTCGTCGATGATTTTGCAAAGGAAGGAATCAGATGAGGTAGAGGGTGCGGGGGATGGAGGATCCTCTATGATTTGGACTTCGTCATCATCAGAGGAAGGAGTGGAGGACGGCGAGGTTTCAGATTCTTCTTCGTTTCTGAAACGGGCGTGGGGAGACGGGGGAGAGAGGGGATTGCCGTCGGAATCATAGATGGAGATTGAGATCCGGGAATTAATAAATTTTCATAAGGAGAAGGTGGGTTTAGCCAATCTCCTATGTCGGGAAAGTTATAAGGGGGAAAAGAGGAGCGGGAGAAGGGGAGCGAATTGGAGGTGAAGGGTTGGAATGCGGAGGAGTATCGGGAAAGATTTTCTGCGTTGCAGCAGAGGAGGAAGGAGAGGGCGGTGGAGAAGCTTGAGGCGAAGGTGACTTTTTCTGGGGATGGAGATCGGGGTTTAGAAGTTGCGCTAATCAGGCCCGCGTGTTCCGCATCTTAGAGGGTCCGGCGCCACTCCTCAAAGGCTTCGTCAAGCAATTGTCGCGCATTTCTCCGGGCTAGCTGGCGGGAACGCCTAGGCTGACGCTCCGCGAAACAGTGGGGCGAGTGAACTCTCGGTTGTTCGACTATAACAAGTATAAAATAGTATCCGAAATAGAAGAAGGGACGCGAGGT
>NW_012028385.1:0-1018 GCF_000956235.1 Wasmannia auropunctata | reverse complement strand
CAGTTTTGACACCATGGTGTATATAAAAAAATTTTTGTAAAGGCAGTTTTGATGACTGTTGTCAAAACTGCCTTTATAAAATTTTTTTATATACACCATGGTGTCAAAACAGCTTATCTACATATTTTAGAAAATATATAAAAGCAGTTTTCACAACATTCGTCAAAAGTGCTTTTATAAATATTTTGTTATATATACCAAGGTAACAAAACTTATTATTTTTTATATTTACTGTTAGAACTGTCTATAGATAAAAGATATCATTAAAATCATTAATCATTTTAAGACATAAGTACATATAAAAATATATATAGTTTGATTAAAATTAAACAAATTTATATATAGACATTTTATATTTTTGTGAACAGTAACGGTATTAAACATAATTAACATAAGGAAGTTTTTTCAAATCAGTTTTAAAAATGATAGTGTTATATACAAATAAATAGTTTTTAACCCAATTGTCCCAATAATCATAGTTGATTATTCATCTAATGTAAAAAAGATAATCGATTTTGATTGATCAATTTTCTTAAATCTTAAGCCTTAAGTTTCATTATAGACGTCGTTTTAAGTTTTAGAACGTTTAACTGTGATTGGTCAATATGACTTCGAAAAAAATTGTATCAGATTGAAAAAAATGAGACCTTTGTATCATCTTAAATATATTTATAATATGACTTCGAAAAAAAACTGTTGCTAAATTATAAAAAAACCTAAGTGGCATTATCTTCAATATATAACAATCACGCAAAATTATTTTGTAATTAATATACCCCGAAAAAAACTATTGTATCAAATTAAACAATCAAAATCCAAGTTGTATACATGATTTTAAAAAAATTAATTTAATAAATTAAAAATATAGTATTACCAAAAAGAAGTGAAATCAAAATATTATTTCAAGTATATTTATTGTAATTGAATTAAAAACTAAAAAAAATATACCTCGAAAAAAAATATTATATCAAATTAAACAAATAAAATCCATGTTGTATTATTTTTAATGTATACGTAA
>NW_012028384.1:8188-8723 GCF_000956235.1 Wasmannia auropunctata | reverse complement strand
TAAATAGCTTTTACAAGATTATGACGTTTCTGCAAACATGTGATCGTATATGTTAAATACACTTTTTTTGCAGATACAAAAAAATTACTGATCGTTTGGAGGCAGTCAAATTAAACAATGAGGCCGAAGAAAAAGAAATGAATGAACAACTCTCACGAGGCTATACTAACCTTGGAGTTTGTTACAACAGGGAAAACTTTCCTCTCAAAGCATGTATGTACTTACATCGAGTGCCAATACCATCAGCTAAAACCCATTATCAGTACGTTCTGTTCTTACGGATTCAATTACTCATGTATAAATATATAAAATTAGTATTACAATAAATTTGTTTTTTTCTAGTTATGGGAAAGCTTTGCTGGCCATTGGAGAATACAATGCCTCAATGACGGAGTTACAGAAAGCTCTTGTGTTAGATCCGCGAAATGAAGCCATTAGAAAAGCTATTCAGACAGTAAGTTGAAAGATTTTTTACAAAAATTATTTTTTTACAAAAAGAATTTTTTTGTAACAATATTCTTTTTTTACAGACGAA
>NW_012028384.1:0-1129 GCF_000956235.1 Wasmannia auropunctata | reverse complement strand
AAAAAACATGAAAATGAGAATAACGTATGTTTCGAACTTACTTTTCTCGCGCTTACTTTCGGCCGTTACTCCCCTCGCTGATGGATGGTACGGCTGGTATCTGAACAGCAAGTTTCTGGGTCCCTGTGATTTATACAACCGCTGATTGAGCGCGATGAACTGCATGGAGAAGCCGAAAATGAAGATCGCCATTACCACGAGAAACCTTGTAAGATCCTTCATAAGATTACCGATGATGATGGCCCACGGCCCGAAGAGATGATGAAATGACAGGAAATCCATGATTTGCACGCAAGCTAAAAGGAAACTGAAAGCAAAAAGCTGGTTTCTCAGATAAATACAAATTTTCCAGTACGGTCTATCGACGATTAATCCTGACAGGTGAATCGCGACACCGAATATGCCAAAGAATAGCACTGCCAGTTTGATCCAACCGAGGCCGCTCTTGTCGCTGGGATTCATTAGTTCGAAGAGCAAAAATCCCGACAGCATTACCAGCAGGCATACCTCGTACCAGTATGGTATCAAGCTGTTTCTCTGCACTGAATTCGGCGTGATGCCGACCAGCAACAGGAAGACCATCAGGTAGATATGCGACGTGAAATACGTAATGAACTTGATGATAGGCACGTTATTGTACTTGTGCCCGAGCGGAAGAGCGAACATCATCCAGACCGGCGGACAAACGATGAAGACAATGAACAGCAGGATCGTCTTAAACATATTCCAATTCACGCTACCCTGCCACAGCTCTTTTAGGTAGCGCTGCACCACGGTGTGCGCGATTATGTCCTTCTGTTCGTTCTCAATCAATACGTCAAGGAACTGAACATTCCTGTGATCTATTGACGTCAAGATTTTATCGGCCGAATCGATGCCCGCTGCCAGAGTCAGCAACTCGATGGCCATTGCTTCGCACAGTTTTCCTGCCGTAATTAAATCTTTCGCGCGCTCTGTTTCTTTTTCGGAAAGCTTCATGTAGATGTTGGATAGTTTTGCCGCAGTATCGACCGGCGCAGGTGACATCAGAATGAATTCCTCGATTAGTTTGTTGTCATGGCTTTTGCTGCAGACCATCATGTTGTAGACGAACTGTAAACGCAATAATTTGCTCAAAAATTAGAACTGA
>NW_012028383.1:13086-13482 GCF_000956235.1 Wasmannia auropunctata | reverse complement strand
TCCTCGGTAGACGCTAAGATCTGCGCGACCAATAGCGTTTCGCCTCGTTGCGAAAAGCGGCTGATTGTAGAAAAACAATCAGCCGCGTTAAAATTCCACTGAGAACATTCTAAAAGACTCGAATAAGCAATTCACGTAAACAAAAAACGCTTTTGGTCACCTCAAAATTCGAGTCTTCTAGAAGGATCTCTCGGCCTACTGCTGAAGAGCGGGAAGCGCCCGCGCTCACTCTGCCGCCTCTCGTTTCGCGTATGGTCGCTCGCCTCGTCGTTATCGAGGGCCTCGCAAAAACTACCGTCGTTCCGCCGTCAACAGGTAGGTTAATGCGCCAAGTGTAATTGTGTAATAATCCGTTTGTGATTCGTTTGTGAACTTCTTTATTTGTACAATAAACTT
>NW_012028383.1:0-488 GCF_000956235.1 Wasmannia auropunctata | reverse complement strand
TATAATTATTTTATTAAGATTTAATTTTTTCATTTTGTATTGTAAGTATATACATGTCACTCGAGTTGTAAATTAATCATTTTATGAGAGTATAATTTGACGCCAATTATTGACAACAAATATTTTATACAAACGATATGCACAATTTTTATTTAACTTGACGCCACTTGACTGATATCAAATCTTTTATACATGTAATATTAATTGAATAATAAGACGCTGTACATAATTTTTATTTAATTTAACTTGACGCCATTTACTGATATCAAATCTTTTATACATGTAATATTAATTGAATAATAAGACACCGTACATAATTTTTATTTAACTTGACGCCATTTACTGACATCAAGTCATTTATACAGGTAATAGTAATATATGGTAACATATCACTGAAAGTAAAGTTAGTTGACATCAAAATACAAAGAAGGATACCATTTAAGTTTATCTTTAAAAAATATATTAATTTATATACAAGTTTTTTTCTA
>NW_012028382.1:2038243-2046595 GCF_000956235.1 Wasmannia auropunctata | reverse complement strand
TATATATATATATATATATATATTCTAATTTCTTTTTAACTAAAATTATTAACTATGTTTTGGCAAAAAAAAATTCTCATAATAACCAGATAAGAAGAATATGAAAAAGACTTTTACCAATTGATATAAGCTCTCCATTCATATACTCAAATTGTGTGATTGCTTTAGCGTGACAGGGCTGCCGATTTTTCCTACATATTTCAAAAATAATTAAGCCTTCTTCCCACAATAAAATGTTTCCCCATTCGCAGCCTGATACAACCTAAAAACAATATAATTCTAAACAAAAATTATGAGTAAATTTAAATTAAAAGACATCGAGTATATTTGAGCAATGCTCACCTTGCCATCTGGCATGATGTATACACCCACAATGTCAGAGATCTCTGTCTGGCCAAATCTACCAATCTCGCCTTTTAATTTAAGCCCGGTGAACGTTTTGGAGATTTTCCAAAATTTTATATGTCCCAAGCCGCTCGTCGCTAAAGATCCAGGTAATAACGGAGATATCGTTACATTGTAAACATCCCGATTGTAAGATTTACATTTTAATACTATCTCAGACTTTTGCCAATCCCAAAGGGTAATTGTATAATCTGGCTCTCCTCCTTGTGACACTAGCAACAAACCATCCGCACTGCGAGAATGTGTAAAATATGTAAATTCAATTTTTAAAATATTTAAAATGCGACGATAAATGCGATCTTGCATCGTAATCCTTTATAACATACCTATATGTTAAATGGCAATAGGACTTTATCGTGCCATTATCTAAAATCGTCACAATATCCATCGAAGGCCATTTATATATTATTATTGGAGGTTTAATACCATTTTCGCCAACGGCAATATGATCAAACATTGGATTTTTCTAGAGAAACGGAAAAATAATATTATAAAAAATCATACTGCATGGATTTCATGTTTAAATGTTTATCTTTTCTTTAAGAAAAGTTTATTAAAAACTAATGAAAAAATTGAACTTTATTTTTTTATTGCATTGTTGCTTTGTCAGGATTCTTTGCATACAACCTTCTTCAAGCAATTACAACTTGTATACGTTATGACAGATATAATTATAAAAAATACCGTTATGTGTCCAATTCCACCACTCGTGTATCCTCTTCTAAACCATAGCTGGCTGGTCGTGGTATTCAAAAAATGTAAAATGTTACCAGAAGCGAAGATGACAACATTCGGTTCTATCACGCAAAGATTAAAATATCTTTGACAGTCGTACGAAAATGAATGACTAATATTGTGTAAGGAACATATGTGTATTTTTAATTACAAGCTGTTTATTTAGACTATTGTTAAACCTTTTAAAAGCTTCAGAAAACTTCTAAAAGTTTGTTCTATTAAATTTATTTCTGCAAAATCTACTATTCGAGAAGGATTAACAATGTTTAAAAAAGAATTAAGGGAGAGTAAAGAAAAAACAACGAAGATTTTAGGAAATAACACAATTAATACTTGAAAATTTTGAATTGTAACAGTAGAAACAAGAAAATTTTACTAAAAAAAAAGAAATTATTATAAACATATTATTGCGCGTTATAATAATATTTGCGCGACTCGGAAAAGAAAAAAGAGACTTCACTGTTTTATTGTATAATAAAAAAAGGATACTGAAACTGTAAAATGTTTATGGGCACGGTTCCATTCGGCACGCGTCTTGCTTCGGATATGTATTTATTCGAATCGTAGGTACTCTCGTTTACTCTGTCATTATCCCTTTCTGCTTTCTGTTTTTTCTCGTCACGAAACTCGGATTGGCGTTCCCGCGACTCGTCTTCCAACATTTTGTTTTATCTGTACAAATGTTTTCCTTTATTTATATTGATATCTAAAGAAAAACACGTTCCTTATAGTAGAAGTCAAATCGGCTTCAACGCGTTTACTATGCATGATGAATATGGTGATATGTGCTTTGAGAATAATGAAGGTTTCCATAGATACACGTAGCTTCTGTTTACTCAATATATCAAATGTATAAAATATACAAGATGCGTACATACACAGTGAATTTCCGATATTTTGAAATGAGAAATAAAAATACATATATGTTCATACATATTTCTTAGCCCTAAGTATTTTTAATATACTGATTTTATCGGCTTATAATGACTTATGTAGCGCAATAATCATGTTTTGTTATAATTTTCGTTTATTGCTCTTTCATCGAATTGACATTTTCTTTTAAGACTGATTATAAAAGTTTCTTATAATTTCGTTTCTTTATTTACAAAATATTTACAAATTGTTTTCTTTCAAAAGTTTGTAACAATTATATAATTTACGATATTGTTTATTTGTGACATGCTATTTTAATGCGCATAATAAACATTTCTTATTCTCTATATTTTATTCTTCTTTTTCTATTTTTAACTTAATTTTTGGTCTTTTGATTATTTTATTGTCAGTATAATAAAAATTATAAATTATTTTAGCTCTTTATATATGTTTTTCTTTATATTTTTGTAAAATAAAATGATTTAAATTACATGTTTTACTTCAGATATGCTGAAGAATCAATAATTCTCAACAGAAAAACATTATTATTAAATGTAAATAAAAAACGAATGTACCTCAATTTGTTCTCCCAAGGAACTCTATACATCCGTAAAGCAATTTAGTCAAGCCTAAAATCGAACCAACTTTTCCGTGACCGGCTCTAATTTGGTCTCCTCTTTTCTTGTTCCGTATGAAAAAAAACGGTAAATTGATAATTTATCGCTATTTGCTAATTTTTGTATACTATATTTCAGGCCAAAAATCGAAATTAAAATTCGAAAATAAGTAACTGCTATTTGGAACTCCCAACTTATAATTTCATGAATATTTTAATACTAAAACGTTTTTCAGTCGTTAGATCAAAGTTTTTTTTCAGCACATAAATATATGTTAATTAATATAATTTTTATAAACTAGAAAAAAAATAAGAAAAAAAATCTTTTTAACAAAACTTTTTATATTAATGCATATACAAACAAAATTAACGTGTTTACATACATTTTTGCAACTTAAAGGATGTGGTCTACTTGATACTACATACTTTGAAGCAATCAAAAGAAAGAACTTTACTAATTAATCAATCAAAAAATGCTTTGAAGTATTTGTAGCATTAAGTGGACCGTTTTAACAATCATAACAATCATAAAGAAAGCATCCAATAAAAGTAAGTTTACTTTCATTAATATATAATCCAATAAATATCAATATGTCCAAAGATGAAATAAATATATACAAAGCTAAAGTAATTTATATTATTTTTTGATCCCTTTCTTCAGAATAGCTTTTCTCTGCTTCT
Source organism: Wasmannia auropunctata (assembly GCF_000956235.1). NCBI lineage: Eukaryota > Metazoa > Arthropoda > Insecta > Hymenoptera > Formicidae > Wasmannia > Wasmannia auropunctata. The sequence continues at coordinate 2,043,285 of NW_012028382.1, read as the reverse complement.
CTAATGCTTCCATACGCATGTCTTCTAAATCTTCCATATATCCTGCAAATGTCCAATTTTACGTTAAGAGCTATTCATGTTATTTATATGTACAAATTACAAAATACTCGTATTATAAATACCTATTTTTGAAGATATATATTCTTCCTTTAATTGTTGTGCAAAATTACTTTCCATTGCAGTATCATCTGCATCATCAATATTTCTATATTTATTCTTATCATAGCCAAATATTTCGCTAATATGTTTACTGTAATCTTCTTCGTTTTCTTCTAGTCCATCGTCTATAAAATCAGCCAAATCTGAATCGTCTTCCTCATCATCGCAGATACGTCCTGCAAAATTAAATATATTTCAAGTAATTAATTATTGTCTAACTTTTAATAAAGCTCTTTGATTGTATCACATAATTTATAAATAAAAAGTAAATTTACTTTTATTGGGTGCTTTTTTGACGACTGCCTTAGATTTTGGGGGCCTAACATCGGGTGGTGGAAATTGTTTTGGCTTGGTATTAGCTGAAGAGGTAGGAGCTGGTAACTTTAAATCCGAAGGAGGGAATTGTCGCGGCTTAATATCCTTAGATGTTTGTTTATTTATAGTTTTAGGCTTGGTAATATTTAATTTATTAGAAGGTTCAGATCTTACGTCTTCCAGTTTACTTTTACTTTGTGCTAATTTTCTTTTTTCCTCTTCGATAGTGCGTCGCATTTCCTCCAATTGTCTTCTCTCAGCTTCCAATTTTTTCCGTTCTTCTAATAATTCATTCTTAGATGAGCTTTGGTCCAAATTTGATTTTTCGATGTTATGTTTATCGTCGGATTTATCAATGATTTGTTTAGAAGTGACTGTAGATTTGGAAATACTTTTATTTGGTGTTATTACAGATTTTTCAGTAGCTTTCGGAACCTTATTTAATTGTGTTTTATCAGGTTTGCTGGATGTACTTGTAATGTTCGTTTTTTTATTCACATCTAAATCTTTCTTCTCACGTTGCTCCTTCCTCTCTTTTTCGTGTAAGTATTCCATTTTTTGACGTTTTGTCATTGGTCGTTCATTTTCGACTTTTGGTTTAACTTCTATAACTACAGGTTCATGCTGCTTTGTCTCGGCAAGTTTTAAAAGTTCCGCAAAACCCATAGGCGGTGGCAATGATTTTCTCTTCACTTTAGGTTTTTCGTCCTTATCTTCTTTAATTTTGTTATTAACTTCTTTGTTATTAATTTCTTTGTTGTTCTTATCTACTTTCTCCTCAACTTCAGTTTCTTTTACATTCAAAACGGACGATTTCCTTTTCTTCCTATGTCCGCTACTTTCTTCGAGTTCTTGCTGTTTCAAAGCTTGTTTTACTCTGTCCTATAACAATAAACATATAAAATAACATTAAATTGTATAAAGTGATATGGTAACGCATATTTGCTACTTCTTTTTTTCCATTAATATAATAAAATTATATTAAGTATTAATATAGCAGTAGTAATATAAACATATATAACAAACAATATTGCACAACAGTAATAGTTTTATATATATATATATATGTAAAAAATATTTGAAACATAAAATTTCTACTTATAATGTATTACGTAAACATATTATAATTCAAACGGAGTGATACGTGGCTTTGTGCGACTGCAGTCAGTGCTGATAACAAATTTTTGGATAATCCATATTTCAATTAGATTTCACAATAAATTATGTAATTCACATTCATTTCTCATTACATTTTCTTCAATTTTTTATAAAGATACCTTTGTGGTTGCAATATCTTTCACCGTTCTTGCTTCGCTAGTATTAAAAATGGGCTTCTCTGGAGGTAAACTGTTATATTTACTCATAAATTGATTGTACAGTGCAGAAGCTGTCTGGGATTCATATCCATAATCATCTTCATCAGGTTGAGATGGACCTGCAATGATAATATTTTATACAATCAATTTATGTATGATTTATCAATTATCATAATACGTTACAAAGATATATTTTTAAAGATATACTTCGAGCACACACATTCAGTCAAATACCATTTTACAATTACATAAAAATAAAGTTCCAAATACCAAGCACAAAAAATTATTTTATAGATAAAATAGTTTCTGAGTTGCCAATACTAATATAGTATCCACTAAATAATAGAAATAAATTAAAATAAATAACATAAAAAATAAAAGGAGAAGCAGTTGAGAGAACAGCTGTTATAGAAAAATAATGAAGTAATACCATATGTAATCTAAGCTAAATGTTAATAACATCTTTTACTCTTCATCACAATTATTATTACATTTAATGTCAAATATTATATTTAATATCGTTTAATATTCGTTTCATTCGAATAACATTTAATATAGAATGAGAAAATAAAATGTATAAATAATTCAACAGATTTGTGACAAAACTTATAAAATATTAGAAGATCAAAATATTCATTAAAAATGATTTTATTAAAAAAATATATATAAATAATAAAACAACATGCATACATTGATATGATAAATATGAATAAAATAGTGATTCTAAATTACTTGAAAAATTATTCACAAATATTATAAGGACCAAGCTATAGCAGACTTAGTACTTATGAGTTATCTAGATTACTTCAGAATTATACGGCTGACCTTAAAGCATCCATCGCTGTGCAAATCCACTGTGAAATTGTTCTGCCTTGATTTGAGATGATGGATAAATAATGTATTGTATTGCTCGTATATATTATCTGTGGGCAAAAATATTGCCCATTATGGAGTTTTTTTGCTGGTCAAGCTCATATCAAATTTATTATCATCAAATAAAAGTCTCGGTATTCTCGTTTGGAACTTTATTTTTACATTTTACTAACATTTGTCCCCTCTTTCAATAATATGTAATTTGTATTTTTGGATAAAAACATAAAACAGACTTTGTGTTGTCCATTAAAAAAATAAGATTATTTAAACAAATTGTGTGGTACCTGCGATAGTAATAGCTGTATTTTCACTGTCAATGGCATCTTCGATCGCCGACTTGTTTGCTGCTTTACAAACTTTCAAGTGTTTGTTTATTCGATTCTGAGTCTTCTGATCTCGTAAAGCTAAAAGATTCTGGAAAAAATCAAATACAATTTGTACGTGATATAATAGATACGTGTTAAACACTGTACTTTTTTGAGAAAAAAAGTGACTTATTTTTAAATTTAAAAGTAAAATTTCTAACATTTTCCTGAGTATCAATAAAATGCTTGATTTTTAAGGATAAAAAAGAAGTTTCCTGAAAATTTCAAATTCTCTAAATTTTTTTAGATAGTAAACATCCTAATAAATAGTATAATATAGTATATTACACTTCACAGTCTTCTTCTGTCACTTCTTTCAACTGTGCCAGATCGATGTTGAATGTAGCGTCTACAATGAGACTTAAGACTCAAAATTTAAGAAAATTAATCCATCATAATTGATCATTCACCTCATGTGAGAAAAATAATCAATTGTGATTGGTCAATTTTCTTAACTCTTAAATCTTAATTCTCATTGTAAACGCCGCTGAACTTGGCTGCAGTCAAGTCCAGCGAACGATAGGAAGATTAGAGAAAGAAGATCGTCTTGATGAGAATTAATGACTCGACATATGGAGTTTAATAGATTCGATGTGAGACATATTAAGAGCAGTTAACTTCATTTGATTATTTTCCGTTATTATCAATATTTTTCAGCGTACACAAGATTTGGGAATTAAACTCCTTATGCTCCTAAAGTGTCCTGAACTAAGTTGTTATTTCTGTGATGTGTAAAAGTGTGCCACAAATGTTTCTCGAGCGTAACAATATGATATACTTTATGTTTTCAAAGTCAAGTTTCTTAAGAAATATGTGATACTCCAGGATGTTTCCATAAGAAATTCTTGAAAATATGGATAACTAGATATAAAAGGTTTTTTTCAAAAAATACAAATTAAAACAACAAGCAAAACAAAGAAATGTTATTAAAGTGAAAGATATTTAACGCAAAAATCGAGGCAAAAACTTAGTGTTGCAAGAGCTCAAAATATCAGTCTTGTCGTTGCGCTTGTATACTTGAAAATTATACGAAAAGAGCAAGATATAAATATAAATAAATTATTCACAATAATCTTTTTATATTATATGCTTTCTCTTTACTAACTTACTTCCTTTTTCCTTTTTTCTTCCAAGGCTTTCCGTCTTTCCTCTTCTTCTTTCCGAGCTAAAAATTTTTTTATATTATCAGAAAGGGCTTTAGATTGTTTAGACACTTTCTTCGGGGCTGTAAATTTTGTCTGGTAGCACTTAGCGGTCTGCTGAAAAAGAGACGACACCTCAAGAAGAATGATGTGCTGGCGAAAAGTATCTAACCTAAACCTAAACCGAATTGTACCCTACGTCTACGTCAACTGTACACTTTTGCCAATTGTGAATAAAATATATATATATGTATGTATGTCAACAAATAGACTAACCTGTTTCTTCGTTTCGTTCTTTTGCGCGACGGAAATTAGAGTACCAAAATCCATTTTACTGGCGATAGCAAGGACCATAAGCTAAAAAATCGACAACTTGCGATTTTACGAAACTATCATGCGTTTATATCGACATGTATATTCTTCTTCGATTAGGTTGGATTAAGTAGATTGATTACACGGCAGGCACGTCGGAGAAGTTTTAAACGGTTCAAATATTTAAATGGAAAAAGATAATAAACTCTCAAAGCTAAACGACGATATCAAAAACCTTCCACCGAACCAGAGAGAAGCGTGAGAGAGGCCAACGCTTTTTGGGTGAACCGACGATTCTCCTCCGTACACCAGCGCTCCACGTCCACGTTTTCAAAAAAGGAACTACGTACAGTGAGAAGCATTGAATCGCAGGGTCACATAGATTGGTGATTTTACCGACGTGTCTGATTTGTCTGACCAGAGAGGATCCTGAGAGCGGTCATGCCTGCGATTTAGCTGCGATGACGATTGGCTGGTTTCAGCGCCTCTGGAAAGTGGACAGAATCCTCTCTATGTCCAATCTATGTGACCTGCGATTCGCATTACTCCTCTGCACTGAG
>NW_012028382.1:2030635-2037883 GCF_000956235.1 Wasmannia auropunctata | reverse complement strand
CACGATTAGCACGGACACGAACCACGTTAGGCTATGATTTGATCGACAATAATATAAGATAGACGTAGTACGTAGTTCCTTTTTTGAAAACGTGGACGTGGGGCGCTAGTGTACGAAGGAGAACCGTCGGTCCACCCAAAAAGCCGGCGTGACCTCTCTCACGCTTCTCTCTGGTATTACATTATTCGTATATGTGTTACTGTGTAGATTTGGCAAGGATTGGAAGGTTCTTTATTGAATGCGCGGTTTTCTCGTAACCTTGACAAAAATGCGCGGGTAGTCGTCGAGATTGTGATTAGAAACATTTTCGTAGACAGTTGATTATGAGACAGCATGTGAAACTGTCGTGGGACAGCTACCGTAGCCGTTGATCGAGCGTAAATTTTAATTTATGTGTTTCGCTTTTCTTTTTTTTTTAATATCGGCTAACTATACAATCGGCTTACATTGCAATCATGCCGTGGAAGGTATCTATTGTGCAATGTTGAAAAGTACTAATTAATGTTATTATCGTTACGATGCTTCGTATATAATGTAAAAGGCTTTGTTCGCTGAGGAACATAGTAATTATTTTAACATTCAACGTCTCGCGATATCACGCGTATTCATGCTCACGTTGGGTTACTTTTCAGAGAATAATCAAGGCAACTGAACAAGAGTGTGCTTATCGCGAGAAATATTTTCATGGTAGGTTAACCTTGCCTTATAATTTTTGTATATATAAATTTTGAATGTATATATATATATATACACACATATAAAATATGCATAGAGACACACATTTAGTTTATAAATTTATATGTATAATTACGCGCGCGGGCGCGTTTATCTGTGTGTGTGTGTGTGTTGTGTGTACGAATAATTCGTTTGGATTATTACTAAAATAAAGAAGCATATAGAATGATCAAAATAGCGAACAATTTTTGAATAAGAAACGTTTTCCAAAGCAATCCTGAGTCAGTATAGATCTTTCACTCGAATAATATCAATAATTTACTTCCATTAGCTTAATTTTATTTTTATTAAGATACAAGGATTATATTAATTTGTATATCAATAATATAATAATTGACGGGCCTCTGGGCTCATAAGTAACAAAAACATATGTCAAGATAACATGAGAGTGTACTAGATAAGCCATCATCAATCAACTTATAATGCTTGTGCACAAAATACAATTACTTCAGCAGTGTTAGAGTTGCCTATATTCAGAAGCCTGATACAGAATTTCAGAACACATGGGTTTTTATTTGAAAATTGTTCTATTTTGATTACTCTAAACATTTTTTACCTTTGTCAAAATCTTTTGAATCACTACGTGTATATATGTATGATTTTTCTTTTAATTTTTAATAAATAAGTGTTTATATATATATATATATATATATATAATATTAACACTGATAAAAAATTAAAATAAAAATTGTAGTCACCACATGTAGTCAGCACATTAACATTCTTCTAATTGCATCATTTTATTCACGAAAACACCTGTAATAATATAGAATTGTACTTGCACTTTACATTTAGATATTAGAATTATCAAAGATAGGCAAATAGTGTGTTCCACCTGTGGTAATGAATTAAATATCGAGACAGAGCGAATCTTTTCCCATCCTTTCATTGGAATATTGCAGTGTGAGGTAAGAAATTGCGCATTTGTAGACATTGTTCCCTATTTAAAATCAGATGCGCTTCATATTTAACCCTTTGACTGCCACATGGATTTTTGTAATCGATTCCCTGACTGTTATTTATATAATATAAATTTAATAGCAATTCGGCTGGGATGCACCAACTGCACATTTGCATTGTGTGTTTAGTCGAATGATGCAGTTCTTCGCCAGTACTGCACATTTGTTTAGACTCGGTGCCGCACGGGTGCATATTGGATGTATATATATAAAGTGACTCTCACAAATTAATCGGCACCAGTTGGTATAATTGTACTGTACCCATTTACATCAGCTTTACACTGTGCACTGGTGGCACACTGTTGCAGACCAGCCAAAATCGCTATAATTTTTCACATTAAAATATATTTTTTAATAAAATGTTTTTTAAATAAAAGTCTTTGGTAAAGTTGAAAGATCTCATTAAAATAAATAATATAAAATTAATGTAAAGTGACCTTGGTTTACATACAGATGGCAGTAAGTAGGAAATATGTGTTAAATTAACATTAAAATTGATATGACGATACTCTAAACCTGAACTCACGTAGATATATATTCAATTGAATACATATGGCAGTCAAAGTGTTAAAGCCTAAATTAATAAAAAAACCTGGAGAGTAAATTTTTTGTTCATTATATGCAAATTATTATACTGCAATGTTATTTTTATTTTATTTATTTTTTTCAGGTATGCTGGAATCACTTAAAAAATATACAGGCGAAATTTGATGAGGACAAAGCTCGAAGTTATTGTCACATTTGCGGCGGAAACAAAAAACTATTCATATGCTGTAACAAAGATTGCTTCTCAGCGTTTTGTAAGGTAATAAATTTAGCATATCTTTCAATAGACATGTTAGTCATACAAATATGATAGTATGTATGATTAACTAATTTGATAATTAACTACTTCTAGGAATGTGTAAAGAGGAATGTGAGTTCATCGCTTTTGGACGCAGAAAAGGAAGATTGGAAATGTTTTATATGTAATTCTAAACCAATCTGGGATCTGAGGGCTGTATGTGCTGCTGTAATGGACTCTTTTTCCAAGTGAGTACAATCAAGCATATGAATATTTCTCGTGAAACTTTCTAATTGTGGATGCACATTTTTATTTTTGTCACATGTATACATGTATACATTTAAATATTTTTAATTTGATTCTTGATATATATTTCTTTATCGTAATATTTGTATTATGTATATGTATATGTATGTGTAGACACACACACACACACACACACACACACACACACACACACACAACATATACATAAAATGATATTGCTAACTAATTATTACATTATTATTTTTGTTATGAACTAAAATATATTGAAGCTCTTGCAAGTGATAGTAACTTACACACACACACCCAACATACACATAAAATATTGCTAACTAATTATTTCTTTATTATTTTTGTTATGAACTAAAATATATTGAAGCTCTTGCAAGTGATAGTAACTTAATAATTTTCTTAGAAATTAAGTTGCATGTTTTAGCAATGTTTAGTATACCATGCATTATTCTGTAATTTTATGTATAATTTTACGTTTTATTAATACTGTTAGTCCGTTCTGTTACAATATAATTTGTTAGAAGAAGAAAATTCCGTAAGCAAGATATGCGAAAGCGAAGAGCAAAATAGAATCTATCGCGTTTTTAGCTACAGGACTGGCTGACAGATACTAAAAGTTCGAGAATAAACAAAAAAGAAGAATGAGGGATATGCATGTATACACAATACTTCGAATACGTCTGGAAAAGGAGAAGATATATACATGGAATGGATCTTCTGTTTCAGAAAGGGTAACAAGAGAAGCTTCAACAAGATTGAAAAACGTAGTTTACCATCTCAGATACAACGAATAGAAAAAACGAAAAAACTACAAAAGTCCTTACGAAAGTTGTGTGACAAAGAGGATGACAATTCTTCCGAAAATTCATTCGTTTCTGTAAGAATCGCGCAAAAAAATCTTCGTACAAATCCTAATACAAGCTCCATATTGCAGAAACAAATATTGGAAGTAGATTTAACAGATTCATCCGAAAGCGAAGATTTGTCTCGTGCACGAAACGAAAATTCGACTGCTTTAGCTAAAAGAAATAAAGGCGAGAGAGATAAAAAAACGAAATCTATACGGAATTCTTCCGCACAGAAAGTTTCAAAATCAGTTACGAAAGAAAAAACTACATCAAAGAAATCGATAATATCTAGTGATTCGGATGACGATTCTACCGATACGTCGTCGAATAAAACAGGAAAACATAATAGGTCTGAGAAAATAATAAAACGTAAAACGAACAGTCGTATACATTCTTCTGACAGCGAAAGCGATAAGAACGACACGAACGGAGTGTCGAGTGTATCCAAAAGGATTTCAAAAGATACCAGACAACGGAATAAGAAAATGGATAATGCAAAGTCGAAGAACAGGTCAAAGATACATGACTCGACTAGTGAATCTGAAGATGAAGGTAAAAAACGAAACAGGAGGGAACGTTCGGAAACACCGTACAGTAATAATGATGAACGAAAACGTGACGAGTCATCGAAGCAGCGACTTTCTGACATTCGGGAAGATGATTCGGACAATAGTTCCGGTAAAGAATTTCAGAAGATAAAACTTCAAAAGGTGAATCGCAATAAATACTCTAGGAGACAATTGGTAGATTTGGAAGTAGATCATACTAAGTCACCCATGGAAAGTTCTAAAAATGATAAGAGTAATAAGGATACCAACGAACAGTCGAATGTGAATGTTAGCGATATAAAAAAAATCTTAATGGAATGTAAGAAGACGTGTTCAAACTTTCAGATGTATATCGAAAGTATAGAGCAGTTGTATGGCAGAGAAAATGGCAAGGAACAACTCATGTTGCAATCTATAGAAAAAATTGATAATTTAGTAACGACGATACAGACAAAACAAAAAAATTTAACAACTTCTTATCAATTGTGGTCTGGGAATAAGAAAAAATCTACTACGAGGAGGATGTCAAGCAAAATAATTAGCGATAATGAACAATCTTCAGAAGAACGTGAAAATCTCTCAGTAGGCATGGATGAACACATCTCCGGCGATGAGCAGGACGAAAATAAGGCCGTGTCCGAATGTGACGAAGAAATATTTTCAGAGAATGAAACTAGATCGCCGCAAAAGATACAAACGACTGGACACAAAGATGCAGTAAAAACGGAAAACAATCTCAATAACAATGAAACTAATACCGACGATGAAAATAAAATGTTAGTGGATGAATCGAAGAATAACGATAAAAATAATGTGGACACGCGAGATGATTTGGCCGCTTCTCCTGTATTAGGTGTAAAAGAGAGGAGGGTCAACATGGAACGATCAAATAAAAAGCAAGTGTCGTCAGAATGCAATAAGAGCATCAACAAGACACAATTGACGGATGAAAATGATACTAACAATGAACAGACAAATTTAAATACTGATAACGAAACCGAGATTGAAGATTCTTCTTTAAGAAGTAGCACTAAGAAAGTGGCATTAGAAAATGATGAAACAAATCGTTCGAACAGAAAGAATATAATCAATGTGTCAATGGATATGTTCGATACATCTCTCGAAGATGCAGAAGAAAGCAGAACGGAAGTCGAACTAAACGTAGAAACAAATTGTGATGAAGACGAACTTTCGCATTCCAAGGATACATCTTTAAATCCTTGCAAAAGTTCTTTGCAAGATACCGTTTCAAACGAAAAAGAGGGAACATCTCTTTTAATCGATGATAGTGGAAAAGGAAAGGATTTATCAGATCAAGATAATCAGGAGAAAGTGGCATCTGCATCCAATGAGGAAGGTGATGACGACTTGAAATCCACCAAAACGAATACCGATGATAGCGAATCTCTGGATGACGCTGAAGCATTGGCAAAGAAAGCCCTGCTGGCAACTGACTCTGACTCGGACATAAGCCCTGATGAGAACGTAGCTAAGCCAACTGAAGATTTGATTGCAAATGATACTGGTCGAACCGAAATGAAAGACGCAACGGACCACAACGATTTTGATGTCAATAGCGTTAGTACGGTAAAGTTTTCAACACATGTAAAAGAGGCGAGTACTGTCGCTGAAAAGAATACTGCGATCGAAGCCAAAATTACAGCTGAAGAGAAAAATAATGATTTACCGGAGAAAAGACCTCGCCAAGAAACGAGCTCTTCGGAGGATGAAGATGCCAATGTGGAAAAGGCTGCAAAAAAAGCTCTCTTGGAATCAAATTCAGACGATTCTACACTTTTATCGCTCTCATCGGGGTCGGAAAAGCTGGTCGACAAGAAAACCGAATCGGATTCTTCTGAGAAAAATGTTAAAGCGAAGCTGTCGCTTCTAGCATCTTCCAGCGAGAGTTCCAGTTCTGAAATGGCAAATATCTCAAGGAGTACTAAACGTGCTCATGAGCCTGAGAATGATAGAGAATCCATAGTCTCCAGAATAAAGAAGAGAAGATTCAACCTCGAAAAAAATCATTACTACCAAAATGATGAGAAATTGAGAATATCCTCCGAAGTTCATTTAACGCGATTAAACACGGAAGTTCTTAAGTCCTATTCCTATGCATTAAGAAAGTCAAGAGAGTATCTGGAACATAAGGCGCTCAAAAGGTATCCAGCATTTTCTGTAAAACCTATGTCTGTTGTCTTGCATCGTTTGCCATAATTGATTTGCTGTTTGATATTAGAGTTTCAAAGTGTATGATAGAGTTGTATACTTATAGAGCTTATAGCGTGATTATAATTAAAGTAGTGATTATAATTAAAATTTAATTTTGCATGAGATTACATCTCGCCAAATCTAAACATATGAATATATGAAGATATAATATTGATAAAAATATATTAAATTAGTTAGCGTTATTTTGTTTGTTTATTACTACAGGAGTTATAAACGAGTTAAAAAAAATTAATGTTTTCATTATAAACATTAAATATACAGTCAAATTGGACATTTTTTATTTGTTAACTTTGTAAATTAAAATTTCATGTTATGGCACTTAAATACTTTCTATCAATTTTTATTCGTAGAAATCTTGCAAGTATCCCGACAGTAGGGATAATAAGCTTTTTACCTTTTGTTGTAAGCTCTAAATTGTGACTTTTTTGGCAAAAAATGTTTCCGACGTTACCTTAAGCCACAATCCCGAAATTGTGAGCTGGCCAGATCTTACAGTCGAATATAAAGTTTTTCAATTTAGAGCAAATTAACGTCACAGTTCAGAGCTTAGAGGAAAGGACTTAAGAGCTTACCACCTATTGTAGATCGGAAGGCTGATAAAAATCTCTATGGCAAATATGTCACTTATGGTTTAATTCGATATGATTGTAAAATATAAGGAATACAAGTTTAGTCATAATATGTACTTCCTCAAATTGACACTTTGGAAATATACTAAATCTCCAATATACAGGGTGTCCGGTAATAACCGGATAATATCTTGTGGGCTGGTAGAGCAGATTAAACTGGATCGAAAAGTTCTCTACCATTTTGCAAAATTCGCAATCGTTAACGAGATATTAATTTAGAAAGATCGGCGAATAAAC
>NW_012028382.1:2008804-2030420 GCF_000956235.1 Wasmannia auropunctata | reverse complement strand
AAGAAGAGACTTTGATGGATCATTTTGAAAGAGTACAGGACAGCGATGTCGTGGTAACTGTAGAAACGAATTCTGATACCGAAGAATCAATTTGTCAAATAAAAAATATAGACGATATACCTATGTCTAACGAAGCTCTAATATCAGAGGCAGATAGAATCGCGAAAGAGAATTTGTTAAATTCCTCTGATTCAGATGGTAAGTAATTTGGTATTAATAGAGATAGAATTATTGTGTATGAAACTTGCTTCAAAATAAAACATTTAAAGTATTACAGAACTTCTCTCTCGATTAATATCTCGTTTTAAAACATTTGGCATTTGTGAAAAAGATTCCACATCTTTTTATTTTATCACAACTTCTTAATCTTTAAATTCGTTAAGTTTATGTTAAATTTGAATTACAAATGAAACTTCTGCTAATGTAAAATTTATTCGAGTAAACGAGAAAGTTTTTATTTATCTGTTGATGATTAATTTATCACAATATTTAAAAAATTTTAATTTCTGCAATTAATAAACTTGTTTATTTCTTAATATAAAAATGCCAGTTTTAAATAATTAGATTTACTTTTTAGTATCTGTAAACAAGATTATTTTTTTCATTTAATTGTTATTTTTTATTGATCATTTGACTTCTCATAAATCTGATAATCTTGCTGAAAATAATGTTCAACAACGTTTTTTAATTTTTAAGTTTGAATCTTAATATTAAAAATAACCCAATATATATTATTTATGATCACATATAGTTTATCATAAATATATATTATTTAACTTTAGAAAAAGAAGTGCTACTAGACAGCGATGATAACATAAACAATGAGGATAAAGATGAAAAAGTAGCGGACAAGAAAAAGAAATATCAAAAGAAGCCTGAGGAAAAAACTTTAAAACAAGATGACGTAAGACATTTTCTTATTTTTTATTAAAACATCAATACATGAATTATAAGGAGGAAAGTCACTAGTTACTAAAAATCAAATCACTAGTTAGAATAGAAAAACTGCTTCTAAACTATTAACTATTATATCGTAAATTTCTTAATAAAATAAAAAATAAGTTTTGCAAGAAATGTAATTCTTTTTGATCAAAATGTTTCAGAGTAAGAAAGACAAAAGCGATTGGAGGCGAGACAAGATATTAACAAAGAAATTTTCTGATTCTGATTCCGATGCCGAAAGAGAAAAATGGAAGAAGAAACAAGAAAAGCTTGCAAATAAATCGAAAGAAAATAAGTAAGTCATTTAATTTATTCTTCTTATTAATTTTATTAATTAATTTTATTTTCTTTTGAAAACTATGTATATAATCTTGTTCCTGATTCTTTGCAGTAGCGATTCCGCTAACGAGAAAAAGTCTTTCAAATCTAAGAAGAAGAAAAAGCAGGCCTGGCGAAGAATCTTAGATTCAGATTCAGATATCAAAATAACCGATTGCAGTTCGGATTCTGATAACATTTCTGAAGCATCAAGTGCCAAACAAAATTCAAGCGATTCAAGCAGTACGAGGAAAGAAAAGGAGAAACGGAAGAGACGCAAACAACGCGGTGATTCGTCAGATACAGATTCTTCGTTTGCAGAAAAGAAGTCAGTTGATATTACATTTATCTATTCTGTTTCTGCCTTGTGCTTCTGTATGCTTAAGCTTGACATAATTTATAGATCAAAACCGAAACGAAAGCGTATCAAGAAAATGGCGTCTGACAGTGACAGCAGTAACGCGGAAATGAAGAACTCGCAGGGATCCACGCCCGGTAAAAGTGGCCGTAAAAATATACGGAAAGTTCTGAAGGACAAGCAAGTGGCGGAAGATACGAAACTAGCCGCTAAGGAAGAGGAGGAGAGGCTTAAACGTATCGCTGAACGTCAAGCTGTGGTATATCCCGCAACCACGTTATCAACTTTCATTTGTCAGTAACGCGTTTATTATACGTAAATACCTTTTATTACAGTACAACGAGATGTATGAGATAAGACTCGCCGGCGAAGAGAAAGTAGACAAGCTCGTTTTAGACTTCGATACGGAGACGAAAGAGGAGCTCGTTACTGTACACGAGGAATTGGTGAAGCGTCTGAAGCCGCATCAAGCTCAAGGCATCAAATTTATGTGGGACGCTTGTTTCGAGTCTTTAGAAAGGGTAAAGTCTACATCCGGATCTGGATGTATAATCGCGCACTGCATGGGTTTGGGCAAGACGCTACAAGTGATCGCCCTGACACACACTCTTCTCACTCACGAGGCGACGAACATTAAGACAGTACTAATAGTTTGCCCGTTAAGCACGGTACTTAATTGGCTAAATGAGTACAACACATGGTTGAAGGATTTGGATGATGTCGAGGTGTACGAACTGACAAAGTGAGTATTTGATCTCAAATTCAATCAACTCTTAATGTCCACAAGTCGTTTCACACAAATCATCTTATTATCTGTATCCAAATAATATGCAATTCGGCAAGAGTTTTGATGGCAGTTATTTGAATAAGAAAATATTTTCAGATTCAAGAAGAATTTTGAGAGAAAGTGCCAATTGCAGAGATGGCAGAAGACCGGTGGCGTAATGATCCTCGGCTATGAGATGTTCCGTAATCTTACGGGTCCAAATAGAAATATTCGGAAGAGCATGAAGGAAGTGATATTGGAATGTCTAGTTGATCCGGGTGCCGATCTCGTTGTCTGTGATGAAGGCCATTTATTGAAGAACGAAGATACAGCGTTAAGTAAATGCATGAGGAGCGTGAAAACTCTGAGACGCATTGTACTTACGGGAACACCGTTACAGAACAATCTAATAGAATGTAAGTATCCCATAAGACGCACTTTTTTGCACAATCGTATATGTTTTTAAATATTTTTTACATCTACTTAACGATATTTCGCAGATCACTGTATGGTGCAGTTTGTGAAACCCAATCTGCTGGGTACAAAGAGAGAATTTTTAAACAGATTTGTCAATCCAATAACAAACGGCCAGTTCGACGATTCTACCGCGTATGACGTTAAATTGATGAAAAAACGTGCTCACGTGTTACACAAAATGTTAGAGGGTAGCGTACAAAGATTTGATTACTCCGTGCTAACGCCGTTCCTACCACCCAAACAGGAATATGTTATTTTTGTCAGACTGACAGATACGCAGATTAAAATGTATCAATATTACTTGGAGAATCTTGCCAGGTGAGACTCTTAAAGATCTTATATCTTTATCATGTTCTATTATTTGAATGACTTAAAATACAGTTGCTTTCAAATTAGATTGAATTGTAATTACTTTGTATGTTTTTTTTTTTACAGACGCGGATCTGGTCAAGGAGGAACTCTCTTCGCAGATTTTCAAGCGTTACAAAGGATCTGGACGCATCCTGTAGTCCTGCGTCTGAACGCACTGAAAATAGAAAAAGCAAATGAGAAAAGAGGCCTTTCTAGCGAATCGGAGGGTTCGTTAAAAGATTTCATTAATGACGATAGCGACGAAGATAGCACTTCAGATTCGAGCAATGACAGTGACGTTCAGGCGATCGATGATGAAACAGAAAATGTTCCCAAACGTAGAACGAGAAATAACCCTGGCGGTAAGTCTCCATAAGAACAGTGTTTTATATATTTTAATTGATGTCGAAGAATAAATTAATTTGATATAAAAATAAGACAAAATACATATTTGGTTTAATGCTTGGTATGCACTCAGTTATTTTTCTTAGTGAATGAAGTTATAAAAATTTTTTTTAATAAAAGTTATTTTCTTTCAAAAAAAATCTATGTGATGACTTAAACAAAAGTTTAAAATATGTTTCTAATGATATTTTTATTTTGTCTTTTCCGCTTATATCTAAAACAACACTACAGTGACAATAACTCAATGAATGACTATCGAAAATTAAATTGTACGTTATTGAATTTATCATAAAATATCTTACAAAAAACTATAATAAAATATATATATTATCCCATTTTAAAAACTTATTTAAGGTATTTAAAAAAATAATTCAAATTTTCATTTAAATCATCATACAGATCTTCTTAAACAAAATAGCTCAGAAAATTTTTTTATAATTTATTTTAAAAAGTAACTGAAAATAATACACTTAAATCAAATATGTATAATGTAAAATAATAATAACAAAATAAAGATATTAGATATATAAATTGATTATTTTTCAGAAGATGAACCAGAGGAAGAGGTTGTAGAAGAGAAGCAGCCTGCAGAAGCAGAATGGTGGTTGCAGTTTGTGCAACCCGAGAATTTTGAAGACATAAAAGTGTCGGCTAAGCTATTACTCCTCTTCGGAATTCTAAAAGAATGTGAACAAATCGGTGATAAAGTGTATGTATCTTGTGCCTAGATTTTCGATAAATAATTTTCACATTGCTGTTATTTATTATTGCTCATTTGACAGGCTCGTATTCTCGCAATCTCTATATTCCCTCACTTTAATCGAGGAATTTCTAAGAAGAATAGACGATCAGACTCAGAATGGTGAACCCTGTGAGACACTCGATAATCATACCGGAAGTTGGTCCCTGGGACTCGACTACTTCCGACTGGACGGCCAGACGTCTCCTGAAAATCGGAGTATGTGGTGTAAGATATTCAACAGACCCACCAATACGAGAGCGAGATTATTCCTGATATCCACACGTGCCGGAGGATTGGGAATAAACTTAACTGCGGCGAACAGAGTGATTATATTCGACGCCAGCTGGAATCCCTCTCACGACGTACAAAGCATATTTCGGATATACAGGTACACTTCTCTTTCGGCGTTTTCCACTGTCTTTTCTTTTTTTATAATTTATTTCGTATTAATCGTCTTTGATCTTTGTCGACGATCACTAGGTTCGGGCAAAAGAAGCCGTGCTACGTATATCGATTTCTTGCCGCGGGAACAATGGAGGAGAAGATTTACAATCGCCAAGTTACGAAACTCTCGCTTTCGTGCCGTGTCGTAGACGAGCAGCAGATCGAACGGCACTACAGCAATCACAATCTAAATGAGTTATATATGTTTGAAGGGTATAACGATGAAGAAAGGCCTACATTAAATTTGCCTAAGGATAGACTGCTAGCGGAGATATTCCTGAAGTTCAAGGATATCGTAGAAAATTACCACGAGCATGACTCTCTATTGGAGAACAAGGTGAAAAATATTTTTTTTTCTCCGTGTAAATAAAATACATTCGTACATTTTACGTGACAAAGATTATTATTTAACAGGCTGAAGAGGAATTAGACGAAGAGGAACGCAAACAGGCCTGGTTAGAATATGAAGAGGAGAAAAAGGGAAAACCGCCAATAAATCCAATGTTAAATGCAACCTATCAAAACAACTTGCTCCTGCAGCAGTATATGATGATGAACTCCGCACAGTCTAGCATGATGCCTCAAAATACGCAGTTTGATTTTGATGATCTCCAACAGCTTATTCGTAAAGATGTAAGCATAGTACTATCATATAAAAATATTGTTAAATATACAGGGTATCTCATTTTAATTAAAACACGTCAATTTTCTCCGAAATGATTGATGATACAAAAAATGTTTCAGATGAAAGTGAAACAATTTCGAAGGAGATGTATTTTAGTCAAATTGCTTTTTTTCTAGGTGGGAGCGCTATAATTATATAATTTTTGTACATAATGATTTTTTTAATTTATTCTGCATATAAAAATATTAAAATAAAATAATCAAAAAATCGATATTTTATGAAATATTTCATACTTTATCATTTAAATTTTGACATAAAATATTTTCTAAATTATTGATTTCTTGATAATCGTACCTTATTACTTTTACATGCAGAATAATTAGAGGAATCATATTATGTAAAAACTTATGTAATTCCATTTTAAAAAGTTCCATTTTAATCTTCATATTTTTTTAGCATTTCTATCTAGAAAAAAGCAACTAACCAAAATACGCTCTCCAAATCGGTTCACTTTCATCTGAAATATTTTTTGTATCATCAATCATTTCAGAGAAAATCGGCTGTTTTAACTAAAATGGAACACTTTATATATACATACGTGTGTGTGTAATTAAATAATTATTCAAATTATACTTACAAATTATTTTGTATAATTTACAGTATCCTCATGCGACGCCAGAACAACAGAAAATGATGACGAATCGAGCCATACTGGATATGTACAATTATTGGGAGAAGCAAGCCACGCTATACAATAAACAACCTGTGCAGGCAATACGAAATCCAGTTTTCTCCGTTTCGGTAATTATACTTAATTTATCAGTAGCATTATGTACTTAAATTAATAATAATTCACCAAAGTAGTTTTAAATAATACCAGTTATAAGATTTTTTAACTGTTTTTAAGTAATATACATTAAGTAATATACGTGTTAAAATATTTTATTTTGAAATATAATATGCCTATGTGTATATGTATATAAAATATAGTACGCGTAATTTTTATGACATATTTTTTTACAGAATTTTCAACAAAGACCACAAGCTCCGAATTTTCAACAAAGGCCACAAGTTCCGAACAATACATTCACGAACAATGCATTCACGAATAATATGCATGTAAATGTAAATGTAAATGTTGTTCGTACATAATCGAATCGTGCATTCTTTAAATAATTATTTATTTGTTTTTTCATGTTTTTTTTTATAGTCACAAGTCTCTCAGTTGAACCAATTGCTCACGGGGAATTCGGCGAATTCGGCGAATTATACGAACGCGAATAAACCTGCGCAGCCAAGCGGTGCACAGATGGGAGATTTACTTCCAAATCCATTTACATATCGACAAACCCCGTCGACTAACAATACAGGCGGAAACACGGACCAAGAGATCATGGAGGTACGATACATGTGCTATTGTGCCATTTTGTTTGAATTACGATGATAATACCTGAATTTGTAATTACAATGCTATTTAAATTTATTTACAGGTGATTCCTACTACAAGTAACGCGGGAGTAGCACGCCAGGGCGGCGGGATGAGTAGCGCACAAGTGGCTACACAACCAATTGATAGCAGTAAAATGCAGGAGGAGTAGACTTCATACACGAATGTTTTGTACGTATTATTTTATGCGATAATATTATTAATTTAGGACGATATAAATCTCAATTATAAATTGAGAGAGATAAGTGCATAAACCGTATACGATATTATTTATATTTTCTGTTAATTTCCTATGTAATATAAAAAATTATGATAACAGTGTGTTAAGATTAATTTATATAATCAAATCTAGGTACGTAGTTATTTCAAGATTTTATTATACAGTGCAGGATAATACAAGGTAAGGCAATTAAAACAAGCCAGCTAAATAACTCATTTTTAATGGTAGGGAAAAGTGCTTAAGGAAACTTATTTAATTTTATAAAAAAAGTGTCCGAAAATGACATAATTATTGATCGGAGGGATAAGGAGGAATCTTCATTTTTTTTAAATAGAATTGATTTTTTTAAATAAAAAATGCTTGCCTTTGAATGCCTTTAAATATTTTGCAGGTTTTGTTTGAAGCATTTTTTCTCTTGTCAAATATGTAAAGTTATTCAGGTGGCATGTTTGCAGTGCCTCACCCTGCACACTCAAATACATTTGTGAGGAAGCATATATCACGTTTACATAGCGAGCATGTTAAACATTTACATTATAGCGAGGCTTTAGTTTGTGTAAGCAAAAGAAGAATTAAAAAAAAGAACCGTATAGTTTATATGTATTACAAAAAATGCACAGTGAGGCTTTACGTAAAAGTCACTTAAAAGATCTTTATATTTTACAGTTTGTTAGAATCTCTACTATTAGAATAGAATTGATTTTTGTTTTCTGTCTTTAATTGTTGGGTGTAAATAATAATACCTGTTTTCCAAACATTTTTTATAGTTAACATGCATATATTGTGGTAACAAATGTTCCGTAATTTTATTAGCAATTTTTTATCATAAAATAAGTTACGATTGATTATATTCATAAAGCATAACTTTTTAATTTTAATACATATTCATGTAATTTATTAATTGCACGCCCCACACCCACACACACAGACAGAGAAATCTTTTAAACATTTAAAATAGAGAGATATAAGGTATCGTTCACTGCATTGCATTGTAACATCAAAACGTAGTATGATTTTAATATTTTGGAAGAGCGCTTCTCCATCCATCTTTTAGCAACGTTCTGAGATATTGTTTTGTTTCTAACATTTTCGGCGAGGCTGCTATATTAAAATCTTCCGCCCTGTCAATTTTGTGATCGTACAATTCTTCCGCAATAGTAACGTTCCAGTCCGGTTTGCATGTCGTATGTGCAAACGGTACCCAGGCGGTGTAACGATAATCGCCGGTTTTCAAAGTATAGCCCATTATGTTTATCTCTCTTAAGCGGGGCTTGTCGCTGTTGGGATGGAGGGTAGGTTGAATTCCTGGTCTTGGATACTGACTGAACGCCGCCTTTTTCCAAGATACGCTCTAATAGAATATTTGCAAATTACGGGGACAGATATATACATAAGGATGGAGAACCCTTGCTTTGTATAAAAAAAAAAAAAAACGTTTGTACAATTGACAATGCAATAAAAAGTGTATGCCTTACCTGACATTTTAGGATACTTTTTATAAGCGGTAAGAGTGTAATACCCTCGCCACAAGGATCGGGCATCTCTTTTCGAGCCTGAGTACCTCTCGAACGATCGTACGTACTGTTAACTTGGCATATCGGTATGGGGACGCCCGCCAGATCCGCGATCGTCGGAAATATATCGACGAGCTCCACGATAGCGTCTGTGACTTTGCGACAGTGCTTTTTAGAGTGTAACGCACCGCTCGCAGATTTATCGTGCCCTCGTCGGATATACGCTCCCGAGACAGTTTTTTTATATTTCTTTGCATATTCTGTACTTGTATTCGGCACATCGACCTCTCCCGCATTTGATGTGTATCTCGAGTTGATTTTATTTTCCGTTTTATTCCGACTGTTTGTAATCTGCGCATTGTACCGCATACGATCTATAGGTATAGCGTCGTAATTCATATCGAAATCAGATGTAACCTTTGGAATTGACATTATCAAAGGTACATGCACGGTAACGTCGAAATTACTATATTTAGACCAGACAGCATGTTCTCCAAGTGCCCAACCTATATATATTTAATAATATCAAACTGTGTAATACACACGTCTGTGTGTGTGTATATATATATATTTTACTTCATCGATTAAACGTACCGTGATCGGATGTTAATATTACAATAGTATTTTCTCGGATCATCGAAGTGTGTAGCTGATGTATAAGCTTACCGATCATATTATCGATATAAGACACGGCTGCGTAGTACGATTGGATAATTCGCTTAGCAAACCTTTCTGAAAATAGTGATGACAACCGAGGAACAAAAATGTAGAGATATATATGTTTAATTATGAAATAAATATATCAATCACGCGGCATACTTGGCATTCTCTCCCATGGAAATTTTAATTTTAACTTTGCCACGTCTTTTCTCCAACGGAGATCGGTCCAGGGATTATAAGCAACGTCATTTACGTTGTTCGGCCATAAATACGGTTCAGGTATCGTGAATTTTCGTAAAGGATGATATTCTGCACCGCGTTCAGAACACAAATTTTATATTAGTCATTATGCTTTCTTCTGTTTAAGAAGATTGTAGAAAATATTATTAAAACTATCGAATTTAAATTGTAAAGAAATTATTCTCTCACAAGCGAAGATCTCATTTTGGAAATTTAAAAAAATTATGAAACTAACAATAAAGGGTGTCCTAATATGTATAATATCCCTTTTTTTGTTGCCCAAATTCAAATTAACTCTTGAAAGTTGGCCTTGCTTTTTTGTTTTTCGTATTGTTTCCTCTTGTTGATGATTAATAAAACAAAATAAATTAATTTACAGAGGTTGATTTTATCTCTAGGGGTGAATTCGGGCAGCAAAAGAAATGCGTATTTCATATCAGGATACCCTCTATGCATTGCTAAAGTTTCATAATTTTTTTTTTGAATTTTCGAGTTGAAGATCTTATCTTGTTAGATAATGTTTCTAATTTTATTATATGTCAGTATATTGATAGAAGTTGAAGTATACTTAAATAGTGCTCAGGATACTTTAGAGGCACGTGAGGCTTCTGAAAGCCAACGGCCAGAAAGAAGGGAACAACATCTTTCCTATGCTCATGTACGAATCTTCTCGCCTCTCGTAACGTCTCAAGATCGGGTAACGTTTTGTTCGGCATTGTCGAGACGCGCACCGGGCATATCTGCAATGTAAATGTGATATATTAGAGGTATGTTCCCGTGTAGGCTGCAACACGTGAAAATATTGCGCGTTACGAGATTCGTTGCCGCCTCCGATTGCGGAATCGTCCTGCAGACCGGAGCATTTTTGTATCGATCTGTATACGGATGGAAAGGTTTCTCGGTCCACGAATAGGGACTGTCGTCGGATCCGTTACAGCTTATGCCTGTGCAAAACATTTGCTTCTCAGATGTCACTGGCCTGCCGCTCGTATCATATGTACATATAATTTGATTCGCAAACCAAGATAAGATATTCGATACGCGATTCTCAGTAAGACGAATAAGGGTGACTTCAGTCAAACTCCAATTAACTTAATCGCCGAACAACTTATCAAATACCTATACTGTTTTGTTAAAATACGAATGGAGTCATTGATTTTTTATTGTTTAAAATTACGAACATAAAGATTAGAGATTAAAAACAACAGGAACACAGTTAGAAATTTTGCTGTAAGCAGCAATTCCAACTCGACCAGTTGAATTAATTAACCTAATTAACTCTTTGTTGCATAGTGCTTATATGCATTACATGGGACACTTTTTGCAGTTTTTCTGTGTTATTATGTATTTCATAATTGCTTTGTATAACATATATATTTGACACTTTTTTTTTACCAGCGATGTTGAATCTATCATTTTGACTTTTTAAATTTTGATTTTAGATTTGCAATCAATGACCCTAAAAATCTCCATATACTAAAATAAATAAAAAAAATTTACGCAACATAGAGTTAAATTAATTGGAGTTCGAACAAATTCGTTCTAATCACCCAGATAGCATGAAGAGTTCAGAAAGAATTCATTTATATATTAATTCAATTGTATGTCATTTCTGAGTTCATTTTCAGGTGCAAAAAGAATTCTTTTTCAGAACTTCTAGAAAAATTTGTTGCATTTTGAAAATTAATTACAGATTTAATGACATGCGACTGAATTCTTTTTGAACTTCCTGTGCTATATATATCTAGGCAGCGTATTGAAATTTAACGTGAAATAATGTACTTATATAAAACAAAAATTGTAACATCCCAGCAGACAACACGCATATCTACAAAATGTCTATATGATGTTTTTTAAATATACGTGTTGTTTGGGATGTAAATTCCTTCTCTTATACCTGGATGAAACACCTTCCCTATGGACATTGTGGTATATCCATTGTTTTTCAAATGCTCCGGCAACGTGGTGTAATTGCCCGCTGCATCGCGCCAGTAGCTATAAAAATCGTAAAGTCGGAGGGTGTCCGGTCTTTTGCCCGTCAAAAAGGAATTCCTACTAGGCGCGCATAACGCTTGCTGCAAAACGATCATCCGCTTTAATTACATAAGTACATCCGAACGAGAAGGAGCGAAAGGATCAAGATCATCCTATATATATACAAGTATGAGGTGCAGAGACCTGTGCAAATGCTTCGGTGAAAACGATGCCGTTCTCAGCCAGGGCATCTATATTCGGCGTGTACGCGTTGACGTCGCCGTAGCATCCCAAAGTGGTCCTCAGATCATCCACGATGATCAACAAGATGTTCGGTCGCGCGGCGGCAGCGGCGGCGGTGACATTACATATCAGCATAATTGCAACAAAATTAAAGCAGGTCACGGCAAACATGATGCGATTGTTGATATGTAGGCAGCTTGAAAAGAAAAAAAATGTTCGATGTTGCATTAGAAAGGCAATCTCGTTCTCTTGGTATATACGCGCTCCGTTTATCCGGAACTCGTGTATATATATATATAGGTATACAGTAAGAAAACGTAAAAACAAAAACGAAACAGAGTAAACAATATATAATTAGCAGTTATCCATCAAAGTGTGATAACGCATATCGGTTAATTACGTTTGAAACTTTCAAAAAAATGTTCTTATGTTTACGGAGTGCGCGACGGTCCCTTTAAACGCGATGCGCGTAAAGTGGTGCGCGTACGTCAGCGATCACCTGATCAACCTGATGTCAGCTGACGGTTTCGCGACGGCCCAGCCAGCTTCACGGAGATCCGTCCGTCCGTCATCAACGCGTCCGCGTTAAATGTCTTGTCACTGTGTCACTTGCGTCACCTCGTAGCCTCGTTCCAATGTTGCTCCGCCGTATTCCGCTGTCAACCGATATTGCGTTGTTTACGCCGCGCGCATAACTTTCGACACGTCATCGCAACGATTACTCGTAGACATTACTACAATGATTGCAGTTTATTTTCGCTCCTTATTTATCCCGCGGATCGTTGTCGTGGCCGCTGTCTGTCTACGCATTATTAATTGTACTGATAACTATTAATGATTATTCGAGACGGCAAATTTCGATGTTTTGTTTTAGACAAGCGGATAAATCGATTCCGCGATATGCAGAATCGCTTGCAATGATTGTTGTAAGTGGCTTCATCTCGATTGTTGAACGATTCGAACATACGCATACATCTTTAAAGTAAACTCTCTTCTTACTTAATTTTTTTTTGTGATAGTCTTTTGTGACGTTTCCGATCGAAACAGATTTGAAATGTTCCGAAAGTAGGGAGAAAATATTCGTATGAACCTAGCCGATAATGATTTCTTAAACAATTTCCTTTCAAATCATGTACGTATTTCGTATAAATTATAAGGGATAGGGAAGGGAAGTGTATTTGCAGTTACACTTGAATGTATAATTAAAAGGTTGACATTCAGATAATTTTAATTATTTTTATACTACGCAGTCAGGCACGAATAAATAAATTTTTTTCATCATTTGTATGTGTATAAATTAAAAGCCTTGGAGATAAGTGAAAATATATGATAGTCATTTGGACAATTTAAATTAAAATTTTAAACTAATATTTATATTTACATTCTATAACTATGTAACCAACATATATACATATCGGCTAAGTTCATTTAAATAGAGAAAATAGAATAAAGAAAATGGAAAAAGGAAAAAAAAATTCTTATGAAGAATAATGTTTGTCATTTCTATCCTGTCTTTTTTTTATCGTTTCTGTTATTTATTATTTTTAGAAAGAAAGGAGATAAAGGAAAGTCGAGATCCTGGGGAGAGAGAAGAGGAGGGGAGGGGGGGGGGGGAATACATGAAGAAAGAAAAGGTATATTTCACATCTATAAAACGATCGCGTGGAGAACAAGCGCGCGGCGCTCGCGTTCCGTTTCCGATTGCGGTACCCATCGGTCGGCGTCTCCCGCCACTCTACTCCCCGCGGAGTAGACCCAGCCGTCGAATCAGCTGATTATTGTTTTCGTTCCTCCGAACATGGAACGGACCGCGGTGGTGGCTGCGGCGCGACGTTAGTGCGTATATACACATACGTACGTGCGTGCGTACGGGTGCATGCGAATGCGTGCGCGAATCGTTTGTAATATATATCCGACTGTAATCAGCGGCGAATCTGCGCGTCCTCCCGCCCGTTTCTGCTTCCGAGAAATCGCGGAGCACTGTCTTTCTCCCTTCCTCCCTCCTAGCCCTCCCGACGTATCGCTGCGCCTGTACGCGTGTGCGTGCGTGTGCGCGGCGCGTGAAGGGGAAGGGGCAGAGGTGCGCGCGTGTATGTACGTGCCGTAGTCGCCTCTCCTTTGTGGTGCCAGAGCCAGCGGTGCCCCGCCGCGCCGTGCCGCGCCGTTTGCTCGAGCAAAAGCAGCGCGTGGGATCCGGAGGGGAACGGAGCCGAGCGCGGAGGGAAGGACGCGAGAGAGAGGAGAAGAAGCGAAGTGTCTCTCGCGCGCGCGCGCGCGAACGCGAAGTGTGTTGTGAAGTCGCCCGTGCGCGCGCCCGAGGTACGACGGACGGATCGGATCCGAGGAGCGGTCGTTCTGTTCCGTTCCGTCGTGCTGCTGCTGTTGCTGCTTGAGCTCGTCAGTCGTCTCTGCTCCTCCTGCCCTTTCCCGCGGGCGGCACGGGAAGAGAATCGCGACGCGTTCCCCCTCCCCCCCTCCTCCACGAAGGAGGACGCCCGCGTCCGTTCGCGTGTTTTCCGCGCGCGCGGTCGCACTCAGAGCGTGTGTGTGCGCGCGCGTGTGTGGTGTGTGTGTGTGTGTGTTCGTGTACGCGTGTGTGCGTATGTGTGACATCATAGCCACTGTCGTCCGCTGGCTTGTCAGTCGCTCGCGGGACGCAGAATGACGCAGTAGACAGGAGGACGGCAACAACGGCGGCGGCTGTCGGCTGGCGCGCGCGCGGAGTGCAGTGTGGCGGGCTCTCTGTCTTTCTCTCCCTCCTTCGGCTTTTCTCTCTCTCTCTCTCTCACTCTCTCCTCGTCCGTCGACAATGAGAAAACACGGTCAAGTTTCGCGGTGAAGTAAGTGTGTGTGTTATGTATAACAGTGTGCGATCTCAGAGTTTCTCCGTTCCATTTCCTATATACGTATATATCGATCACGGCCGACCGTTTTCGTCATTCAACGGCGACTCGCAACGATAACGGTGTTTCGCCGCGATAAGCGGACGGAGATCCCTTTGTTCCCTCCGACGATTTCCTTACGTCCCTCCTTTCTCTCCGCTTCCCTCCCTCCCTCCCTCCCTCCCCTTTCCGCCGACCGTACCGTTCGGAGCTTCGATGACGATCACGCGCGTTCACGTCGCTTTTTTTAACGCGATTGCGTAAACGGCTCGGGAGTACGTCGCGTATAAATCGTACACTTAATGCGCGTTACGTTCGTTCGTCAGTTCGTTTTTCAATTTCCCTACTGTACGTTATTCGCGGGGCTTGTTTACAGGGGGACGATACGCGACGCGCCATTCGGCGCTCGACCGCCCTTTCCTTTCCTGCCTTCCCGTTTCGTGACTTTCCCGTCGATTGTCCCTGAGCGCGCAATCCGCGCACAGCTGTGCGCTGCGTTGTGCAACACAACATCTCTCTCTCTCTCTCTCTCTCTCTCTCTCTCTTTCTTTCTACGACGGCTGGCAAAATAGACTCCCCCTTCCCCACCTCCGCCTCCCTCCCCCCCCCGTTCCATTCCGTTCCGTTCCCACTGCTAGTCGTCGTCAACACACCGTCGACCACCACTACTTCTACCACACCAGGCCAGGCCGATGCGCTTTCCCACTTTTCGTGCGTGTTGAATAATGCACCGCGTAACGACGACGACGACGACGACGACGACGCTTCGTGGAACGTTCCAAGTTTCGACGACGACGGCGACGATCGCGCGACGACGGCGTCGCAACGTGCAGTAATGTATAAATGTCCGCGATCCGCAAAGCTCGGACGCACCACGAACGCGCGGTACACACCTTGCTCGACGTGGGTTCTTTGTCCTCCGCGCAACAATTATGCGAACGTTGCGATCGACACGCGTCTCTTTCGTCGTTGCAAATATATGATCTCTCCCCTCGCCCCCTTCCCCCCCGGGGTGCGCGCGCGCCCGCACGTGCGGCGGGCAGGGGGAGGGGGGGGAGCAGCGGGTCGGGTTTTATTTTCTTCGTCGTATCCGGAACGTTTCCCTGACCGTCGAATGCCGTCATTGCCGTCGACCGCTCCGTCGCGAATCGCGCGATATAGAGACGTGTATACACGGAGCAGGAGCACACGCGAGTCCTCCTTTGTCTCTCCGTTCGTCCCTGTGTTGCTTCATCTCGTGAACGTCACACGATTCTAAATCTTCCCTTTGTATTCGATACACTCTTTCTAATTCTATAAGATTATTCGTTTGCATCTCGACGATGTTGATAAAGCGTGATTCCCAATGGAAAATTTTATATACTGATATAATTATCAAATGCAATTTTCTAATGTTGATTATTTTACAAGATTTTTAACTATCGTGCGACGTTCAAGATGTTATTGAGTTTTTAAATGATCTGTTTATTAGACGCGAGGTCGCAAATAAAATTCATAGCAATATTAAATAAGATTTAAAAATAAAATTATTTATATTTGTTTAGAAAATAATCTAAGTAAATATTTATATAAATACTATCTTATTGATTTGTCCATCAAGAGCTTATATTTTATGCGACAGGATATACAACAAGCTCTTATATAATGCATAAATTAAGAAGCTAGAGCTTCTATATTTTACTCAAAACTTTGCTATCTTTACAGATAAATAAAATTAATTTGGGAATAAAAAATGTCTGCGGAATCGCCAAGGCGAGGTGTGCATAAAGGAGCTCAAATCGTTACGCCTCAGCCTATAGTGGATCGATCGATCATCGACAGTGTTGCCGGGATCATCAATGATATAGTACCGCAGGTATATATACAATAAGTTAATTGAAATCATCTCACTATGATGATAATCCAAATGTCCACAAGTGTATTATTATCTTTGTAATTGCTCGCAGGGGTACGCAGGAGTGTCCAACTCCGATAATAAGGAAACCATATCATGGGCGCGGTTTGAATACGCGGATATAAATGACCCCGCTTTATATCCCGATTACAATGAAGGTTCCAGTACGCCACCGTTACTATTGGTATTAGGATATGCTGTTGGCGTTCAGGTAAATGGTTATTACAGCAGTTCGAAATTGGAAACCTATTTACATTGGTCGGTCCATTTACCGTGTCCAATTTGAGGCATTTCTCGTCGTTGTGAAATTAACTACCGCGCGACATTCAAAATGTTTGAATTTTTAAATGATCTGTCTGTCAGACGCGAGGTCGCAAATAAAATCCATGGCAATATTAAATAAAATTAAAAAATTCTCATTTAATTGTAATATCGATTTTTCGTAATACGCACAGGTATGGCTGATAGCAGCGACGGGAGAGGCGACGGAGGTCCTATCATGGCGGCAAGGCGTGGTTCGTACTCTTCGAATTCTACCAAATCCAAAGACTGATGACGAACACGTCGACGAATTCGAAGCGAAACGGCCGATGGTAGCGGTCTGCTCCGAGCCGGATTCGACTCAACCGGGACCAAAATTTTGCGATGTCAACTTCATCTCCCTGAAAACCGGCGAGCCTGTGCACAGCGTGGGATTCAAGCATCCTGTCTGCGACGTGCTGGCGAACAGGCGGTCCGTGGTTATAACGTTATTAGAAAAAATTGCGGTCTTCGATGCCAGAACATTGCAAAATAATATAACAATCACAACATGCTACGCCAGCCCTGGCCCGAATCCAAACCCCGTCTCTCTAGGAACGCGATGGCTCGCTTACAGGTAATAGGAATTTTACACCGCATTTTGTCTCTTGTGCTTTCTAAATCGAATTTTAAATCGCCTTCCGTAAAACACGATTGTATATCTCTATTAGATCTAAAATATACGCTCTCTCTTTCTTTGTGACATTTGCAGCGAGAAGAAATTGATACCCGCGAGAAGAAGCAGCGGTGGTTGCGAAGGGGAAGGCGTTCAAAGTTACACGGCGACCGTTTTGTACGCGGCGAAATCGCTGGGGAAGGGTCTCCGCGGATTAGGAGAAACCGTGGCGTCGAGTCTCACTGGGAATTCGGTGTCGCCGATGGCTATCAATAACGCGGGCAACGACATAACGCAGCCGGGCGTTGTTACGATATTGGACCTTCAGATCGCGAAGGACGAGAAGGAGTTGGACGATGCGAATGCGGATGCTGTGATCGCTCATTTTACCGCTCACAGCGACGCGATCGTCGCCATGACCTTCGACTTGACTGGCGCGTTGTTGATGACCGCGGACAAGAGAGGGCATGACTTCCACATATTTAGAATCCAGCCGCATCCCGGTGGGCCGACACTGGCGGCGGTGCATCATCTGTATATTTTACATCGTGGCGATACCACCGCGAAAGTACAGGTACGTTTTCGCTGTTTACATTTCAATTACGTATTCTAGTGAAATTATTATCGACATGATGTAGTTACAAGATTCCACGTAATTTAACAAATAATGAATTGAGTTATATTGAATATTATATTATATTGTCATCAATATTTTTGATATTATATTGTTATCGATATCTATTGCGATTTAAGGTACATTGGGATTAAAATATATAAATAGAAAAAATTTAAGATACGTATGAAAGAAAGTTTCTTTGAGTTTATATGAATTGAGTTATATTGGGTATTATATTATATTGTCATCAATATTTTTAATATTATATTGCTATCAATATTTATTGCGATTTAAGATACATTGATAAAATATATATAGAAAAAAATTAAGATACGTATAGAAGAAAGTTCTTTTGAGTTTATATAAAAATATCATATGTTTACTGCATTAGGATATGGTATTTTCGAGTGATACGCGCTGGGCCGCTATTTCAACCGTGAGAGGTACAACACACGTTTTTCCCGTCGCGCCTTACGGAGGTCCTGTTGGCGTCAGGACGCATTCCACGCCCAATGTCGTCAACAGACTGTCGAGATTCCACAAAAGTGCAGGCTTGACGGACGACGGTACCCGATCCCACTCTCCTGTGTCGCATACGGAACTACCCATGTCCGTGTATCCGTACTCAAATCCTCGACTTCCTCCGTATCCTCATCCAACGATACTACATCCTCTGTCGCAGATTCGACAGCCGTCTTCTCTGAATCAAGTCAACAGCTCCACGCAACCAAGGTAGTTATTGCGTTTTGCGGTAAATTAATTTCATGGAGAACGTGTTATAAATATATATATATATATATATATATATATATATGAAAAGATATAATTGAAAGATATTGTGTATATCTTGTAGCAGACCGCAACAGAGACAACGGTTACATTCTGACGATAGTGGGACTTTACCGTTGAAGATCTGCGCGTGTTTCGCTCCGCCGAGAGCTTGGATGTACGCGCAAAGGGAGTCCAGCAGTAAGGTGGTCAAAAAAGCGGTCGATTCTCTGTTCATCATGGCGTGCCATGGAAACATGATACAATACGACTTGGATCCTAAACCAGCTGCTGGTATATCACAAAAAGATTATTGTACATTTTACAAAAGAGAGATCAGACGATTTATATTCAAAATTCTTTTTTTTTTATACATGTTATCTAATGTTCGCTCTTGCCTGTTTCAGGTGTGCCGAAGGAAAAAGTTTGCGACGACACCACGATTGAATTGGAGGTCGAGGCGAAGGGCCAGTGGCCACTTTGTAGGTCCCCCAATTCGTCAGATCTCATCCCACCGTTGTCTTTATCGAACCCGTTACTCAGTGTTTCGTTCGCACCAAAGAACAATCAGGAATTTGATACGATCGAGGATCGTTGGTTGAGTCAAGTGGAGATCGTAACGCACGCTGGACCACACAGACGATTGTGGATGGGGCCACAATTTGTTTTTAAGACTTACAATGCACCTAGCGGGTTGGTTTCTTGATTCTCGTCAATTATATTATGATCTTTCCGGGATCCAACTGGGATTTAAATGAAAAATTAATCTTTTCTAGTGTCGCTGTCAATCTGGTCGAAGCGGAGGCAGTAGAGATTGGAATCACTGGGTCGCGTCCAGCGAGATCGAAGCCCGTTAATATGCCTCACGCGGCATCCAGGCCGTTGATGCCAGTTGTCATCGACGGATCAGGAAGTAAGTGCAATAATCGTAGGCTGCGAGTTGCACGTTTTATTCTTGAGAAAGAAAAATGGAGTCTATTAAAGAAGTTGATTATATTTACGAGAAAGTAAGATCTGTTGCACTTTGCAGGCAGTTACGAGCAATCGCCGAGATTCATGGAGGCTTACGGTGATCCTCTGGACAGCGAGAACGTGGCCGTTGGTAGTTGCGAAAGTCAACTGAGAGAGGATCTCGCGGAAGCTATGCTCGAGATATCAATTGCGTCGCATCGTGCTCCAGGTAAGTGCGCAGTTACGCAATGGAGTTTTAAACTTTAATTGAAGGCACCACAAATTTATGCAGGTCCGCTTATTGTTAGTTGTGGTACAATCGAGGCAACTAAATATATTCCGTGTAATTTGTACAAATTTGTATTTTATTTAATATATTTCGTATATTTGTCGAATATGATTTGCATTGCCATTTTTATCTCTAATGAATAATTTTTTGTCAGTGTAGAGAAATAGTTGTGAAAAAGGTATTGGCAGTATTTTATTTTTATTGTTATCTAATTTGCCTGCATTCTACATTTTGTACATATCGTATTCGTTTTTATGTTTGACGATTGTAAAGTTATTTTCACGGAATTTCATCAAACAAATACAATTTTTGACATTGTACATACGATCTCTTAAATTTTGCATATTACACAAGCTCTATATATATATATATAGATATATAATTCTTAAATATATATATATATATACATATGTATACACACGGTGTGCGCAGTTTAAATGTATACATTCAATTATTTTTTAAAAATAAGAATTAAACATTTTTTTAATGAAAAAGTTATTTTGTTTAAGAAGATAAATGTAATGACTTAACGGAAGTTGCATTATTTTTGTTATTAAATTTTTAATATGAATATTTTGTTTTTTTCGCTGATATCTAAAAGCAACACGAGTGACGACATATCTCATGAACAACTATCGAAAACCACTTTATTGCACATTATTGAATTTGTCTCTTCTCTTTCTCTCTCAGTCTTTGCCCCCCCCCTCTCTCTCTCTCCTAAAAAACTAATAAAATAGATATTAATTTATTTAAAAAAATAAAATAAACTGTTGTTAAAAACAACTTGAACAAATTTTAAAACTTTTGTTTGAATTATCATATAGATCTTCTTAAACGAAATAACTTTTATTAAAAAAATTTTTTTATAACCATTATTTTAAAAAATAATTGAGTTTATATACTTAAACATTATGTATGTGTATACCTGTACATATTTCTCGAACATACGGATTTAAAGCTCGCAAAGCTTGCAAAGTATAAAATCCACGTGAAATTTGGCGTGACATTTATGCGCGTGTTTCAACACTTACCGCTTTTTATTAGCAATATCGAGAAACAGATAAATAAAAATCTCGAAAAAGAGAGAGAAAAATAACTGTACTTTAGCGTTTTAACAACGACGTTATCACGGTATATTGCGAAACCTGAAGGCGTATATTTTAAATAGAAAGAAAAAGATACTCGTTAGCAAATCTTACCTTTTTCTGTGATATATTTTCCAAACATAACGAAGGATGAGATCATTAGCGTTGTAAGTTTGCGTGGACACAGAACTGGCCAGAGGCAGGTATCTCCATTTTGTTCCCGTAACTGTATTATATATCCGAGCACTAACAGCAAGATATTTTGTTGACGTCTGCTCTTTGTATCTTTGAAGAAAAAGAAAAAAAAACGTTCAACAAGCGGTATTATTACGTACCGTCTTTGTACTAACCATGTAGATCCATCACATTTTGCTCGAGCTTCTAGCTTTGTGTATTTACCTTAGAATGAGACTTTGTGATTACAAACAGATGTGTTTCTCTTAAGTTTGTCTTTGACTTGACTCACGCATAATTGACGGGCGCGGAGTA
>NW_012028382.1:1986828-2008784 GCF_000956235.1 Wasmannia auropunctata | reverse complement strand
TGAGTTTATCGAGAAATAAATTTCACAAAAAAACAAAACATTTTATTTATCGTTTAGCTCGAAGTAAACTTTAATGAAATTTTAAGTGTTACATACTAAAATATTTGATATTGAAATTTTAAAAGTTCTGAAAACATAAAATGTTGGTTTTTTTTTAAATTATAATTAAATTATAATTTTTAAATTATAATTTTGAAATTATAATTAAATATCAAAATGGGCCAACCCAACGAAACGTTCCTAACACTCCACAAAAAATAAAGAAGTCCATAAATGAAATTAGAAAAATTAAGCGTATATTTTACAAGAGTAAACGTTTGCGCCTGCTTTTCGCCCGATTCTAGGACACCGTATAATCAATCAACTTCGATGAGTGCTTTCGGGTCGATGTAAACTTGCGCAAACAAATATTTCCAAACGTCGATCGGCTCTGCTACAAAACGAGATAACGCGAAAATGAATAGCGCACGATTCCGAGGGATTAATCGGACGCGGATTCAAGCGAGCGAGAGACAGCGAGAACGAGCGAGAGAGAGAGAGAGGGAGAGAGAGAAAGAGAGCGAAAGAGACACGCGTGAGCAGCGACTCGTGATATTGATACCTGCCAACGGCTTTTTCTGTTACTAGGGAGGCGTACGGTATTTGAGAGGGTGGGTCAGCCGGTAACTAAAGTCGTCAACCCTCACACCGGCACCGTGATTACCGTGTCGGCCGACGAGGATGAGGACGCTATTAGCTCCATACAGGAGTACGACTCCGCCGCGGAGGAGATCCACGCGCCTAGAAGCGTGTGCGCCGAGGAGGGTCCGGCCTCGCTCGGCGCGGCCGACCTCCCGGACGAGCCGGAGAGCCGGGCGTTGAATCGCGAGCTCACCGAGATCTGCGCGGAGATGCGCTCGGCAAGCGAGCCGGCGATCGACAGCGTGCCCGACGAGAGCATACGCGAGCTGCAGGAGCGTCGCGCCCTGTGCGCGGAGATGGCGGCCACGACGACGACGACGTCGATCGACTACGAGAAGGAGGAGGCGTTCCATGACGTGCCGACGAGTCTCAGCCTGTGCGCCGAGCCAGGTGAGATCCCGAGCAGCCCGATGACGCAGGCGAAGGAGACTGCGTTGTGGTGCAGCAAAGGGAGATTCGCCGTCGACCGGCGTGCCGAGGATTATTATCGCAGCGAGGCTCACGAGAGGCATCTCGCCAAGGCCAAGTACGTCGTCAGCTACGACGACGACAGCGTCACGTTAATGGAGAACAAGACGATGCGGGACGAGAGGAGTGTCGAGATACCGCAGCCGAACGTGGACGAGAAAGTCAGGAGACCTGTCGCGATAAGAGCGGTCGTCGACTCCGAGAGAACGTCGAGTTCCAGTATCGCGCAGAAACGCTCGATTGAACAGCGAACAACGCGCGCCGCGCCGGAGAAATACGTCGTCAAAGAGGACGAGGACAGCGTCATCATCGAAGACGCGCGATGCGTGGATTCGACGTTGAGCGTCGGCGCGAGGAAAGGGGAGAGTGGCAGTGAGCGCGCGAGAGAGACCAAGGTAGCGAGAGACAAATACGAGGCAGTGCCTCGTAAGAACGACGAATGGAAGAGCCGCGCTTCTCCGCGGGAGTCCACCGGCAAAGATCGAGCTACGCTCGAGGATAGAGAGATTAAACGCGCGAGGGAGGTATCTTCTGTCGACTTGTCCGAGACGACGGAATCGATTGCCGACGTGAAGAGAGGAAACCCTGTTAGAGCCACGTTGGACGTGGAACGCGCGAGATTGCTACCCGGTCGTAACAACGAGGACATTGAGAACGACGACGAGTTGCCGCCCTTGGATCCGCCGCCGCTGGACGACTTCAGTTCCATCGAGTATCACATGATAGAGCCGTGCAATCTCAGCAGAGACGCCGCTTCCACGTCGACCCAATCCGACGACGACATCGAGCACATTCACGCGTCTGAGGTGCTGCAGATGCGGGTGAAGGCAGCTGACGCGGCGGGTGGCGGCAGGTGTAGAGACGCGAGCTCGACCGTCGGCGCGATCCCGCAGTTCTCGTCTCCCGTGGCGCGACGGAAGAGCAGCAAGAGCACGATTTCGGACGACGATCTGGAGTACATACACAGCGTCGAGCTCGGTTTTGAATCCATGACTTCGGAGCGGGGCGATGCCGCGGCGGCGAAGCCCTTGACAAAGAGCAGTGACAATTATCCACGTAGAAGGCACAGCAGGCACACGTTGTCCTCCGACGACGATCTGGAACACGTTCAACTCTCGGAGGTCCGCGAGCTGGAACTCGACGCGGTAGCGAGATTGTCGCAGAGAGAATCTCTGCAAGAAACGACGTCGGCGGAGCAGCAGGGAGCAAAGTCCAGGTCCGGCAAGAAACGAAAGGATATTATGGTAATTGAGAAGGGCGAAGCAGGGGCCGCGGAGGTCACTGTGATATATAACCCGCTGGAGGAGGTCTGGCCGAGGTCGGAGGAGACCGATAAAGGCAGTTCCGAATATTTTAAGGACAAGTCGGAGGGACCGTGTCCGAGCCCCACGAGAAGGGCCAAAAGTCGTGGCCTAAAGCCGACGATTTTCTTATCGCCTTCCACGCTGCTACCTGCCAAGCGAGCATCTCAGACGACTACCGACAGCGACATCGTCGAGATTATCGACATCGACGCGATGCAGAAGGCTGACGTGGATGCCGACGCGACGCCGGAATGCAAGATTCTGCCTGTCGTAGCCGGGGCGCGTGCCCGAAAGTCCCGCAAGAGCAAGCGGTCGCAGCCGGACGGTCAGTCGCAGGAGAACAGCTCGACGGAGCTCAGCTCTCTCTCCGCCCTTCTGCCTTCGTTCCGTTCCTCCAAGGTAAAAATTGCGGAATTGCAGGAGGCCGTGCAGGAGGCTGTGCGAGAGGAGCCATTCTTAGCGGAACTCGACTCCATGGATCAGGAGCCGAAGGGTCAAGCTTCACCTCTGGCGGAGATATCTTGGAGCTCTATTGTTAAAAAGAGCATCTCCCCTTCCTCGGATTCGCAGGAAGTCCGTAAGGAGACGGATCTCGAGCCGTTGATAGAAGTGGAAGAGAAATCGGAAATTGGCGAAAACGTGAGGAAGCTAGAGGAAACGGAATTCTGCGGCAATTCTACGGCGTTTCTCAAACGTTTCTCTACAGGACGTATGACGCGCGAACGCGAAAGTACACGACGACGAGGAGCCTGCAGAACTAAGGAGGAGGAGGAAGAGGAAGAGGAGGAGCTCTTCTTCGGTGAGAAGGATAATGTCGATGTGACGAAGACGAAGACGACGACGGTGGAGGAGAGTATCCTTGTAGACCTTCACGCACCGATTGTAGACGAAGAGCCTCGCGCGGACAAGGATATCGCGCATGTCACGACCGCTATGGCGCGTGCCAAGATCTCTCGGGACAAGGGGGATAACAGAGCGACGGAGGGCAGTCCTCTCCTCGCCTCGGAAGTACGATCCACCGCCGATGAGATACGTCGAGGTAACGTCATGGCAGCCGAGAGGAGAGAATCGCAAAGAGAATCTTCTTTGCAGCTTCAGCCGGCGACGCAGCGACAGCGGCAGGCGGGCGGCGGCGACGGTGGCGGCGACAGTACCACCGGAGCGCCCGGCGATCCGGCTTCTTCCACGAAGATGTCACCGGAATCCGAGCACGGGTCGTCTACCGAGAAGCGGAACGAAGCGGAGCGCGAGGTGCCCGGCGGGCACTCGACCGCCACCAAGAAGGCGAGCAACAGATCTAAGAGGAAAAAGCGCAGATGAGTAGAGGATTGCTGCATGGACGTGCCTAGGGCCAGCCTTGCCCTTTACATACTCCTAATGCAAGTGACAGGAGTAGATTAGCGTTCATACATAAGGGAGTGAGAGATTACATCGAAGTCCGATTATGCGACCTTGAAGAGCTCTCTCGCGATCTCCGGCGTGCGTCTTGCTGTAAATGACGATAAGGCCCATCTTTCCTCCGTAATTATAATTTGCTGTCAATATTTTCAGGAATTCATTCCTGACGCAAAAATTAATAACATTCGAGATGATTGCGACGATCCGAAAAAAAAACTTGTAACAGAAATTGAAAGCGTGTCGCGCCATGTATGTGCGAAAACCTATTGTTATTCTATTTAAAAATCCCGTTTAGTGTGGCCCTATCTTCGTTTCGAGTCTTATCAATTAATAGTTGGTATCAATCGCTGAAGTATTACGCGCGAGCGGATTACTCTACGTTCGGGCGACATAGCGGGCAAGGTTGTGTTCTAGCGAATATTAGAACATTGTTAGATGCTTCAACGTTAGCTCTATTACCGGGGTGTAGAACTAACGAGGGAGCTCTCCTCCGAAACAGGATCGCGCGTTTCCGCGTCATCCTGAGATACACCCGTGTAGCAATTTCAATTTGACTGCCTTAGATCGTAAAAGAGGTGATAGAGCTTGAATTCTTGCGTGATGCAAAACAAATTGCGTGTATCTGTATATTGTTTGCCCAATTATCGGTAATGTTATTGTTTCGTGCAATTGACGAGCGCGCTCTCGGCCATTAGGTGTTCATTTGCAGGATTGACCCTCTAGCTGGCCCCCTGTTCTCAAGCGACGGCCACAAGCGTCCGTCGGTGTGCAATAGGCCATATTTCTTCGTTGTAGTACAAAAGTCATCTTCATCAGATTCTCATCCAGCTTTGGTTTACTGCCTACTCGGATTATGCTTCTCGTCGTGCGACGGCAGTATACAGAGGGAAATTATTATCAAATTGAAAGGATTTTCAATCACAATCACCTTATACAGTTTGGAACGACTACAATCAGAAAGTCTCTGATTGTTTATTTAACTGTACATATTGTCTTCGTGCACTTTTGTATAAAAATGCCCATTTCGTTTTCGAGGGGATTTATGAGAGGACTCTCTATATCATTGATCATTTATACGCGATACAAAAGTATTCCCTGACAAATTGTTGACGAAATAATATTAATAACAAAATGGTAGCAGTAGGGGAGGGACGATATAAGAGATCCGTTTGCGCTATGAATCTTTAAAACGATGTGTTCTACATGATTCCTCGAACGCGTTCATCTCTGCACAAACTACGCCTGTTCAAATGCAATTACTCTATTCACATTTAAAACACAGCTGGAAAGGGCATTCTGATTGAGCAACAAACTGCTCAATCAGAGCACAAACCTCCCAGAATTGGGAAGATTTAAGCAACGCAGTGCGAGCATCTTAAGTACGACGTTGATGATGTGAAAAATAGAAAAGTCTCAACACTTTTTTCGAAATAATGCAGATGCCAGACACTCCGATCGAATACCGAGACTCATCTTCGGTCTAAGTTTCATTTTCTCTGTCTCTTCTAAATTTCATCCCCTTGATTCTCTTTCTAGAGAAACTACATGCTGTCTACAAGAAAAACTCATTTTTGTTATTTTAATTAGTTGACTTTGTAAGATTGTTATGTTCTCTTGTTAATTTTTATATTGGTTTACGTTTTTTTTTTTTTTAAAGTTATTAGTTTATATAATTTATGTAACGTACGTTGTATTAATTACGGAAATGAAAGAAATCACGAAAAGTGATTTGTGACACAATTGTTAATACTGATTGAATTTATTACTAAAACAATCTATTATGCATTGTTTGATACAAACTATGCAGATTTAAAATTCACACCATTAACGTTAGTGCAATTTATTAGTATACTGATGTTCGTATATACAGTATAATCCGTGTTGTGTTGAAAAAATTAATATCTTGTAACAAACTTCATTATTCATCGAAATCGCTAAATCATTTTGTTATTAACGTCTCATTCCCGTTGTGTTTTGTAGCATCACCTGCAGTTTATCATCATACTTACAATTAGATTTATTGCAAATTTTAATTGAACAGATGATTATACGATATCCTCAATTATTTTAACATTTTCCTCTCTGAGTTTTAAAATTCTTTTATTATTATAAATATCTCGCACATATGATGTACGAAATATATTACAAATTAATTTTTTAAAATTTATGTAGAAAGGGAAGGGTGCACTTCTTCAAAAGAGAAAAAGATCAAAGTATTAAATTTTTTATTTAAAAATACTAGTTTATTCTCTCTACATTTTGAGCTAAAATAATTTTTTTTATAAGTATCTAAGAAAGAGATAGAATATGTAAATTCTTGCGCGCGAACTAGAGTAGACAGTGCGGTTACGATTGTTTCAAACAAAGATCTCCTAATTATACAGTTACTATTAAATTCTATTTAGGCGATTTTATCCTTAGTTGTACAAAACTTCATGCCAAAAATAAGAAATCAGTATTAAATAATTATGATTTTATCAATAGTAACGAGCAATTAAAGTTGCAAAAAGAATTTTTGCAAACTATAATTAAAATTTAGAAAGAACTATATATAGAAAAAAGCATGATCATTATATAGTCGTTTATATGAGAAAAAGTCAAAAGAATAAGAGAAAAGATGATCCGAATATATTGAGTGAAAGGAACATAAAAATAGGTAGTTTTGTCCTGTGATTTCACAATGCATCCTTCCCCTCAAAGTAAATTGTTTATAATTATTTAAATTTTAAGTTAAGTAAAACATGAAATATTCTGTTTTCTGACTGACGGCTTGCAACAATTTTAGAGTTAAAGATGAAATATTCAAATTTAAATTATGAAACGGATATAAATTCGATTTAGTATTCTCAAAAATTAAATCGAAAATTAAGGGAATGTTTTTAACGAACGTTCTTAATTTGCTAAGAAAAAGACACATTTACAGATTAAAATTTAATATATTTTTAAAGAAAATTGAAAAGTTTTTCAATATAAAATAAATAACACAAATAATGTATAAATAATAACAAAAGGATTAATTAGAACTTTTGATTAGAATTTGTTGTAAATATATTATGTATATTAAGTAATAAATAATCTGAATTATTACTTTAATATATATAGTATTTTTTTTACTTATAATTTACTTTTGTTACTTATAATTGTATATATGTACATATAGACAAAATTAACGTTTTCAGAGATATCTGAACTAACGAAAAATGTTCCCTTAATTTCTCTTAATTTTACCTCTCACGTACATCGCTTTTCGTTCTGCTTCATCTTCCTTCACGTAGCAGTTAATATTCATCCCTTTCTATAGTCCTTCTCTATCTCTTCTGGTTCTTTCGCATTTTCGAAACGTCGAACTGGCCTATGCAGGCGTGTGCTTAATGTGTAAAAATTTCAAAGTCCTTTTGAATGTTACACGCGAGAAAACAAGGACGAAAATAAGAAAAAGCATGTAAAACGTGTTCAACGTTGCCGATGGTGACGCATAAAAAAAGTGTGCATGCGCGCGTGTGTGTGTGTGTATGTGTGTGTGTGTGTGTAGATATAATTACATTTCTTGTATATCGTAATTAGCGGTAAAAGAAAAAGAGAAATAGATATCGTGTGCGAGAGTGTATCGAAAAAAAAAAGATAAATACTCAGTAAACTCAGTAGCTTCGTGACAGCGGTTTTCTGTCGTTGCAATCGCTGCACGAAAAAAAAACTCAAGTAGGAAAAATATATTGAGAGAGGCGAATCTTTTTATCGATTTAGAGATCAACCAGAAAATCTATTTTAGTCGAGAATGAGGAGTGTAAGTGGTGAACCACGCGAGGCTCTCACAAGTCTGATCAATTTGTCAGACTAATTATCAGCATTAGAGTAACGTAAGTTTCTTTCAAAGGAGAAACTGCCGATAGACTAGTTAACTGTGCTCCACTCTGCTGTAGCAAATATATATTATAAATATAGAGTGCAGGATAATTTACCAGGCTTGCTTGCGAATTAGATCATGAAGAAGAAAGGAGAAAGGAATATCTGATTGTGAGCCAAGGATAATTGGATCAGTGCCAGTCGTAGAGTATATATATTTGCTTGATGCAATGTTTACTAGTGAACAATTGTGCGAATGTACTGAGAGCACGTATCTCCGTGCATCCATGAGAAAAAAAAATGATGTTGCATTAACGGCATTAGCTGTTAACAGTTTAATTGAGAATAATCTTGTTAATTTAATGACAATGTTAATCTATTAAATCCCGGGTGAATTCTCGTGCTTTTTTGCATTTAAATTCTTGTACTTAAATTTGAATCAAAATCTTCAATTATTATAAATCGTTCAAATAAAATTATATTGATTTTTTTTACTCAAAAGGATAAAACTTATTAGTTAAACATTTTTCAGGAAAAAAGTAGAACTTACTTTTTTTATTTTCATTTTCAACTTTTATCTTTTTTTCCAAATATCTCACTTCATCATCGACTACATTTTCTAACGAATCATCTTGTAAGATGACTTAATAGATAACTGAAACGAATAACATTTGATTAAAACAAATGTATTTGCAATGTTCACTTTCCATGGTATAAGAATGTATCGAAAATTCAGGATCTTCTCATGCAATTTAGTTACATTTAAAAATTAAAAATGAAAGTATAGCATTGAATATTAATAATAGTGCTTCTCATCATCAAAAAATTTATGCGTCGATAAATTCTTTATTTAAAAGATATCTTGTAACATCAGTAATAAAAGACTTTTTAATGATAAGACAATATTCCCTAGAGAATTAATACTTATTAATTGACAAAATTATTTTCAATTAGACTGCTAGCTAATGCTGTCAATATATTATTTTTATCCGTGTAGTAAATATTGTATTGCTCGAATGTCCATATATCATGGCTCATGTGTTCCTGTTTAATTTTTCCAAAGCCGTTCTTTCAGTTCACTTGATGAGCAAGCAACATACCAGGTGATGCGGTTTACCTCGTACATTCCTCGCGTTGTCTCACCGAAGTTTCACGAAGAAATTCAGACTGTGATGTCCCTCAGTTCGTAGTTGATCTCGATCCACAAACGGCATTAGACATCTTATGCATAATACGTATAGTTTGATGCATAATACGCTGATCTAATCGAAACTCGTCCCTTGTTTCTTCTTCGTCGCGAATTATTCTATATCGTTACATGCAGGCATGTATATATATATATATTACGTGAAAGGGAAAAGGGAAAAAAGAAATAAAAAGAGATCTAAGGTTTATGATTTAATAACGAATCATTGCGTGTGATGCGTGTATTAATAAGGAGTGTATGTGATGCGTGGGTATGTATGGCGCGCGCGGGAGAGAAATGCCGAATATTAATTCGGTCGCAAAAAAAAAAAAACAAATGCATACTACGCTCGCGGAAGAATATTTCAATCCCCCTCACTCTTGTTAGCGAATTTGTGACACTCGGCGAAAGAACGAAGGTGATATTCATCCTCGCTCTCGTTATCGCCAACAATTTGAGCGTATTATGTGCGTTCTCCGTTTCACTTTTCACAGCCGTTTTTGCACGGCCTGGCAGGGGGGGGAGGGGTAGAGGGAGGGGGGAAACTTCGAATGAACAATCGTCGTTGATAACGTCCAAATTACAATGCGCACTTTGTACACAATCATTTTCGAGTCCTCGATAGTATTTTGACTTCTCTCAGAGACAGAGTATCGTATCGTTTTCTTCAAAACCGATCTTCGTGTAGATATTACTTATTGTAGTACCGTAGATATGTGTATGTACTAATTTATATAGAATTGCGCTAGAGAAAACATTTAGGCCACGTTGCATCGAGGATCATTGTACGAGCTCCTGGATTAGCGATTTCACGCGCGATTGTCCTTTCCTAAATTATTAATCCTATATACCTGATGTAGGACGAGAAATTAGTCCAGGAAATTAACGCCAATTGATACGCGGCGTCGGTGCAACCGAGCCTGAATGTATTGGAAAATTAATGATTAACGGACAGAAACACACTTGGGCGCGCCGAATTTATTTATAATTTTAAGCGGTCCTATTTTCTTTTTCTGTGTATAGCGAGTTATATAACTTACCTGTATATTTACCTGAATAGAGTTAAGATGAATTAACTGATATACTTCTCTTCACAGAGGTATTCTTCTACAACAAACAAACAAAAAAAAAAGAAATGAAACAAAAAAACTGGCCGATACATTGTCTATCGCGATACGTCAAATTTTGCAATAAATCTTTGGATAAACGTTAGTTTCGATCTGTATGTACAGTGGCGA
This sequence comes from Wasmannia auropunctata, assembly GCF_000956235.1. Lineage (NCBI taxonomy): Eukaryota > Metazoa > Arthropoda > Insecta > Hymenoptera > Formicidae > Wasmannia > Wasmannia auropunctata. The sequence continues at coordinate 1,998,666 of NW_012028382.1, read as the reverse complement.
TTAGAGTGGCATAGTATTTCTTGATATAGATTTACCGTAAGACAATCTACTAATAAACTATCAAAACGACAAACAAGTAACGAGAATTATGATGAAAATCAATCGTCGATCTTGAAGAGATCATCAACCGTAAAAGAAACGGTCTCATTTGGAAATAACGAAATAAATCATTTCTATTTGTTGTATATCAGTCATTTGTTTCTGCAATTTCTCTCGAGAGTCGAAACAAAACGGTCAAGTTATTTATCTCTCTCTTGAAAATCCTTCGGACAAAGTAGTTGAATGTTCCTTGATTGCTCGAAGTGGCTATATTGCAAATGGAATAAATAACTGTGATTGTCTACTTACAGCTTGCGAATCTCTCTTTCTCTAAGAATTATTATTATTTGGATATGTACATACATCTTATTTGAACTGCATTTCTCGGTCCGTTTGGGATATAAACCATAAGCTTTTCTATACCAAACCAATGCGATATCAAATGTGAAAGCTAAAATTTAACGAACTAAATGACAAAAACTGATATCGATTATAACGAAATCTTCGAGTTTCGAGTCTCTTTTTCTTTCAAACGTCAAATATACATATATATATATATTTTTTTTGTTAATTGAATCTTCGCTGAAGATCGACGATGTGAATTCTCCGCCACTGTACGTCCTATATCGTTACTTAGGAAGGCAATAATCGTGGAAAGATTCGAATGTATCATGCAGTAACTGCCTTCGCCGATGTAATGCAAATGTAATCGCCGTTGTGAACTTTCGGCGGCCGATAGATTATATCGTTGATTTTACTTTCGTATTTATTCGTACGACTTAGGACGCGGAGGCTCTACTTCTCTCCGATAAGCTTTAGCTTGTAGATTCGTTTAGCGTGCTTGATGTTGAAAGAATTTTTGTCAGTCTCGTTCGTTGGCCCCTTATCTCATTCTCGTAAATGATTCTGACACAGCGGGCCGCCCGCTGCGGAAGCGGCCGCGGAGTGTAAAGAAAGAAAAAATGTGTACGACGTTCGCTTGTGTGATGTTACAATACCAAAGTCCGGACAAAAGCCTGTCGCATATATAATTTAATTTACTCGGTGTAAGTTTTATACGATCGATCAACTTGTTATTTCTTTGGATGTGCAATGAGAAAAGGTGACGCTCGGAACGAGAGCAAGAGGAGAATATTAATGCGAAAAAAAGATGAGCTTTCTCACTGATTTTTAACGCAAAAATAGATCCGTAATTGTATTAGTTCGATCGATCAATCTGAGCAATATTTTTCTCAATGCACAACAACACGGTGCTCAGTATTATTTTCTTTACGAATCAACGCTGTACAATTTTTAGCCACGCTCTATTTATTTCGCAACCCGATGAATAACGACTGACTCCTGTGCGAACTGCTAAAGCAATTTTAAATGTACTCGTCGCCGCACGATGTTAATACATATCGCGCTTTGTGAAAAAGAGTATCGCGAATTGAGAAACGCCTTTGAAAAATCAAACCGGCCGTAAGTTGGGCGTACGTTTTATTCGAGGGTTTCGTTTTTATTTGAAAACGTTCTAATTTTCGTCGATAAACGACACGCTAAATAGAGATCTATAATATTCTAAGAAGCCCTCTCTCATTAGGATCCCCCGTCGAGTCGCGATACTCTTTCTCCCAAGACAATAAAAAAAGCAAGGATTCTACGCGAATATGTTCTTGAAATATTTATGAAGTAGTGACTTGTCTAATTAAATATAGGGAACACTCTCAGGAACGCACTTTCGATGTTAATTCAAAATTCAGGAATATCGAATTTACTCGAGGGTTTCCGCGAGATCCAAATAGTTTTAGCAGCTGAAACGAGTTTAAAAAAAATCGGCGACATTACCTTCTTCTCCCGTTCTAGATTGGGCGACGTTGCGCATGTCGCTCGATATGATCTCAATTAATTAATTACTGAAGAAGAATCGTCCACGAGAACGAGAAAAGAGGAAGCGAACAGGGCGCGACGCTGTTTTCTTCCACGATGTAAAATCGATTGTGGCGAAATATGCCGGGATGTATTGTAAAATGACACTAACGACATTAATGATTGTAACGACAAATGTACAAAAAAAAACAAAGACAAAAAAACAAAAAACGAAATTATGTCCGACACGCGCGTGAGACATCGTGCGAGATGTTAGCTCGCGAAAGAGACGCTTCATCACGAGCGGTTGCTAATACATAAGGGAAAAAAAGACAAAAACGATAAAACGAAAATAAAAGTATACAGCCATACCGCATACGCATGCTATTTTTCTTGAAAAGTTTCTCGTCCTTTTAATTACGACTTACAATATATACAATATGTGGATCTGTATTCGCATTGTATACATTTCGCTGATCGCCGCAAGTTTGACTTTTGAAGAAAGAACATTCTGAGAGTTCTTTCTGAGAGGGACACTTTGATGCAGACAAGATATAATCGTGTGGATTTACACACACACATAGTATATATATATATATATATGCAATGACAACACTGTATACAGAGTGCCGTATTTTAAGTCTAACCGAATATCTCAAAAACTGAACTCGGCAAATAAAAATGTTTCAAACAAAAAGATGATGGATGATCTGGAGGATAAATGGTAAAATTAATTTTCAAAAAAAAAATCGATTTTTTAAAGTCATATTTTAAATAGAATCATATGATTTTTATACATAATACAATTTCTTTACATATTCTACATATAAAAATATTAAGATAAAGTTATCAAAAAAAGTAATAGTTGACGAGATTTTATACTTTATTCTAGCGTATTTTGACATGAAATATCTTCCGAGCTATTAATTTTCCTATTATTTTGAGAATTTTAGTATTTTCGTACACAGAATAATCAAATAAATTAATTGATGTAAGGAAAAACACATAGCCGCTTTAAAAAAAAATTATACAATTTGCAATATGCAATTATATACTTTTACGTTGAGATACGTATAGATATAAATATATTGACATAAAAAAAATATTAATAGCTGTCATTTCTCTATCATGGAAACAGATTCTAATATATTATAATATAGATCTATAACGTTATGTCCATCATCGATCATGCAAAGGAGTGCTCCAAATTGTTAATTAGATTGTCAAATACGTCTGCATGTTAAGTTATTCTCACTTTCGATCTTTTTATTAATTAATTAAAATCAGGCAATTTTGTTCTAGACACACGCGAATACAGATCAAGAAATCTTTTCTGAATTTAATTTAATAGAAGATCTATTTGACATACATACATGTCATCGGTCTCAAGGAAAAAGTTACTAATATTCAATAGACGACGAGATAAAGCGACTTTAACTGCAAATAAACTTTAATCGATTTTTTAATCTTGATTTAATTATTTCTTCCTTTTCCTTCAGTGCAATTTATCTCAGGTATCTCACATTCCAGTAATTTTCTCAACGAGAACTTTTAATACACACCTTCCAAGACCGATTGGCACAGTACGCTGTACAGAGAACAATCTAATTTTACAAAAATCGAGCTTTATCCTTAAGGCCAATGACGTAATAATGATAATCGATTAATAAGCTATAAGTATCTTTGTTGCGCGCAGCATGATTCTCCCTTAGAAACGATTTTCGCGAACGAGTTCCGTGCACGAAGAATCCGCTTCCTCACCGATCCTCGTATAATAAAACCATTCTGTATTTTTTTTTTCAGGTGGTAGCCAGTCGGTGGCCAGTTACGAGGACCTGAGCTCAAGCAGTTTCAGCTCCGCTAGCAGGGCATCCCTGGACGCGAGGAGTTCGCCAACACCGTCGTACGGAGCTGAGAACATGATGGTGTTTCCCGGTGATAGCAGTGGCTCCATTTGAGATTATTTGAGATGCACAGCCATGCTGCCCAAGTGGCTGCGCTGCCTCAGGTAAACAGAGAGCAAGGACAAAGAAGGAAGAAAGAAAGTGATGTAGGAAGAAAAAAGGGAGAAATTCTTCTCAGAAGAGGAGTCCTTGCTCCTGAAGGGTGAAGCCGCTTCGCTGCGCCGTGCCATCGCTCGGCTCTGTCTTTCCACAGTCCGTCAGCCACACAAAACTCTGTTTTTCTAAAATTTCGTTGATACGGAATATATCACAAAGTGGGACGGACGAGAGGCACAAAGTGCAGGAATAGAATAAGAGATAAATAAAATAAGGACAATGCGTGCGCGCGCGCGCGCGCGCATGTGTATGGGTGTGTATCGTGTGTATGTGTGTGTGTGTGTGTGTGTGTATGTGTGTGCATGAGTGAGAGGGATATTAACGACGAGGAGTGCGCTGTGTCGAAGGAAGAGAGGTGGATGATAAGAGGAAAAGTCTCCAGCCATTCGCGTGAGCTGACCGCGACATTTTCTACGAGGCGCGTGTAAAACGTATAGAGTCAAATGCGTTTTTCTTCTCCGATGAGAGTCACGCGTTTCGTATCTTGTTTCCTCTTGTTGCCTCTTCGCTTATTCCGTTCGCTTATTCTGTGTGCGCGATCACGCGGGGCACGACGCTCTCCTCTCTAGCACAACTCTGTACAGTCCTCTGTATCAGACTGCGCATTGGAGATTGAAGATGCAGCAAATGAGAGATTAGAGTTGATCAAAACGAAACGGATTCAAATTCAAATTATCCGATCTGCAAGTTCTGATCTATTCAATTTGCAATCCTCAAACCCCGATGCATCGTCTGATACGGGCTTGAGAGAGGGCCGACTTCTTCCCCTCCTCCCCCCCGTACAAAACTAGTGGTGTAGGAACGAGAGTGACTTTCGTTACGTACTCGTGCGTAAATCTCGCGCAATTTCTGCAAGAAGAAAAAGAAATCACGCTCGGTGAGAGCGTCACAAGACACAGATTACGTTTCTCGAGCCCTCGATCATGCTGCAATTGACGTCTGAGAGACTATTTTACGGTAAAGTTGATACGCCGATTATCAATCCCTATATTTTTGTACTTTTTCGTATCTCTCTTCGTGGACACATGCACGCACGCACGCACGACGTACGTTCCCCGAGTCTGCAGTCTGCGTTTGTGATAATTGCATTTTATACACATCCCCTCTTTCCCACGTGCAATTCGCCGGTGTGTAATGCTCGTTATTTGTTATTCGAATGTACGAATATATTCCCGCGTGATTTTCATGAATGTCATTTCTTCCCGCTCCATTCGCGTTCTTTCATCGGAAATATTGATCATTTAAGCGACCTTCGTGGAAGGAACGGTTTTTCTGAAGTATAGATATAAAATATATGTATAAAACTTAGGCCAGAAAGTATACATAAAATTTAGTACATATAAAAATTAAGTCGGGTAGTGAAAATAATTATGTTGGACGCTCAAAATGATTATGCAGAATGTGATAATACTGTAAAAGATTTTGATATTCTAACAATCGATTTTGAGCGTCCAATGTAATTATTTAGATGATTTAAAATGATCTAAATGATTAAGCATTATGATAATATTGTAAAAGATTTTGATATTCTAACAATCAATTTTGAGCGTCCAATATAATTATTTAGATGATTTGTGATCAACACGATTTGTTTCAGATTTATATCTGGCTTAATAAATTTTTACATACTTTAACAAAATCATTCTTTCCATGTATAAACGATGCGTTTGCTCGACAAATATACAGATATACAACAACTGTGTGTAACAAGTGGTAACAGTTGTATTTCAGGTTGATCAAAAATTTACTATTTCTATAGAAAAAAGAAAACAAGCAATAATGATTATAAATTCTGTAATACATTACAGCGGTTTATAATCATTGATTCTTTTTTTTTCAATTCCGATGAGAATTGAAATAAATTCAACGATTTCAATTGGATACATTAAATGCGTAACATTCGTTAATAAATATAAAGGTGGAGTAAATTAACGAAACAGATATTTTTACGGTATATTATTTACATTCTTGTTAAATGAAAAAACGCATCGTCTAACGATGGTTTAACACGAGGAAGATCGCGTATCGTGCGTACTAAAACAAAACCAATTTTCTTCGAATTCGTTCCTACCCCATCATTCGGTCGTGAGCGATTGATCTGTCTATCATGCGAGATATCCCAGATTGAATAGAGAGTTCTCGATGTTTAGAAGTGTCAGCAGCGGGACGAGATGTGAACGACGTCGGTTTATAGCTAGTACTAAGTATAGATCCCGATAAGATCTCGCGAGAAACGCGTGCGATGTAGCGCGCCAGAGTATACCACGAAAACTTGGCAATTCATATGTATATAGGTATACATATGTAAATAGATGCTTTCTCTCTCTTTCTCTCTTTATCTCTCTCAGCGAAAATACATGTACGAGGACTGTTTCCTCGAACATTGGCGAAGTTCAATCAAATTTCCTCTATCCTCTTTCACATCATAGATATTATAACAGACTTTGTGAATTTCATTTATCTCTCTGAGAACTTTTCGCTCTCCATTACGTCTTATCCTTCTTAACAAAGAAAGCTTAGACAATTACCAGAAAGATTCATTAGTCTTTTGACGATCGATTCATTAGTCTTACTTGGAAATCTCTTTTACTTGTGACCTAATTGGGGAGCAACACGTAAGAGTAGAGAGAGACATCGATCTAAATCTTGCAACTCGATTAACATTGATAAATATTTGCAGTACTACTTCCTCGTTGTAAAAAACGCTTACCGCTTCGGCGGACCTATAACGATGAAGCTTGATTCAAGTCTGTGTAAAACTGCAAATTGAATTAGAGACCAGGCGCAACTAACGCGCCAAGCTCTAAATACGTACGCAGATACGTACAGACGCAGAAAACAGGGTAGAATCGCGAGTCTCACGTAGCAGAATTTCCGAGAGACCTTTTAGACCCTTTGCCCGATTTTCGTGGAATGCCCAGCGTATGCGCGACTCTTCTTTTTTCTAAGTGATATATCTAGAGTAATGATTAGCGAATAGCGCGCGCGATCGGTGCCATCGGGACTCGAAAAAAAAGCGGAAGATAGCGATAGATTAAACTATAGTAGATAATGCGCGCGAGACTTTTGTAGTATTATCTCCGTCGTGCGTACACATAGGTGATGAGTAGTTTTTTTGTAGTTGAGCAAAGAGGACACGCGCCGCTCGTCACAGGCGAATTGTAGAGGAAAGTGTAATAGTTGCTTGGTGGAGACATTGTTCAGCGTGCTCTCAAGGCAGACTTCGACTGTCCAATCTTTTCTCATTTTCTATATTTAATCTTTTATCTCTCTCTCTCTCTCTTTCTCTCATATCTATACTCTATATTTAATTTTCTATCTATCTATCTATCTATCTATCTATCTTCTCTCTTCTGAATCTTTGATCTTCACTTTCTTTTGCAGCGACAAGCGTAGCAATATGAAAGTAACAGATGAAAAAGAAAGTTTTTAAGCGTATTTCACAAACATTCTTTTGAACAGGCATTACTAATCGCATCTGCTTTTAGAAAGGAGAATCGTCTCCCTTTTTTTTTCTTCAAACGAAGATTAGTAAGCGTTTAAGGAGATATATTTAGAATATCGGAACGTGAGGAACACTTTAATTTCATACTTCCGAATGGATATATTTCGATGAAGAGTTCTAGTGCAACGCAAATATATTGTGCCGGCGTATATGCACGCGTGTCTGTCACCAGCACACCGAGTTGAGAACAATAATATTTTTAACTCCTTGGATGCATAAACATTCTAAAAACATTCTTGCTCGCAGAGACAGTAGAAAAATGATTTCGATTCAATTTATATCGCTGAAGAAAATTGTCCAAGACTCCGGAAGATTCTTTAGATGAAACGATTGGATCAAAGATACGGAGCGAGGTAGAGACATAAAGAGGTACGAGATCTCGACGATCTTTCTTTATGCGTCCAAAAGTTAAATCGCGTTCTCGCTGCTGCACTAAATCAAATAGATGCGCATGCAGCACATGTATATTTTTCTACCTCTTATTTTCCCGACAGCGCCACCGAGGAAATTAGGCAGGACGAGTCCGCAGGCTCCGATGCGCGATGCAAAAAAATAATACAGATCGTAGCTAGTAATTATTATTGTAATGATAATTCACACACACACACACATACACACACACACACACACACACCCAACATATATATATATATATATATATATATATATATATTTATATTTATATGTATAGAGCGATTATATCCCTTGGACACACTCTCGAGAGACGATTAAGAATCCTCGATATATCGGGAAATCTCTTGCATCCTGTCGCTTTATACTTACAACACGATAGACAAATCAATTTTATATTATCATTCATAATGAATTGCACAGATCTCGGTAGAGAAAGAGTGTTGCGGATGCAGCTATCTCCCAGGATAAAATTGAATTTGCAAAGGAGTACTTTAGATATCTCTTGTCATTTTTCCATTTTTTAAATTTGATACGAAAGCACGGATTCATATAGGATGATCCATTACCCCACGAGATCGAAATTTATAGCTTGCAAAGTATCTTATCTTAAGATAGAATAGCTCGTTATACGGTGTCTTTCGAAAAGTAGGAAGTCGTTCAATCAAAAAAAAAAAAAACGCAGGCCACGAATTTTTGCGAAATCGAGTCTCGAGAGTCGATCTTTCATTCCTGGATGTTAACAAAACGAATGTGCCGTTAATCATTTTAATTTACCGTAACACACTCGACGAACGATTCCGCGATTTAGGATCGATTCGATTTATTGTTACGCCTCGAAAAAAAAAATAGTACGCTCTCGATTCGCGAGTTGTATATCGTGTGTACACGGAATTTCCTTGGTTCTGTATTATTTCTACAATTGCGATTTCGATTGCCAAATTGTCCTTTGGCAATATCGTTCTCGCATTTGGGAAACTACGAACATCAATCACGAATGCGGAAACCTTTATGAGGAATACTAGAGCAGGGAAATTCCATCGCGTATTACCGATTAGTCATTGTTGCACAGCGGAAACAGCATTCAGCGAGACATTAGGTGCCTTTAGTTATCCCCCCAATTAACAGTGTGATTAATACAAAATGAAGACAATGTTTAATAAGGGTAGGTCGTATATTGACTCGTTCTTGATCGAAGAGAAGTATAGGAAACTGCAAACTGAAAAATATTTACATTCGAAATTATATTCTTTGAAATTATATTTTCTCTGCAAATTTTTGTTGGGAAGCTATTATATAATTATTAATTATCATATAATATTGATCTCTGGCGAAAATAAAAATTGGAACGTAAATTGAATGTAAGAGAAAAGTAAACAAAACTTCTAGAAGCGTAAACTTTTAGGAATCGTAAATTGGAACAACGTAAAAGGAGTGTTTTAAGAAGTAAACGCTTCTTTTACATTTCGCTGTTTGAATTTACGCTTTTTAGAAATTTCATTTCGCTTTCCCACTTCTATCACTTTCCCCTTGACTTACGCCCCGAGCTTGATTTTTGCCAGAGATAATTCAAGCACTACAATAAAGTGCTCTTCTTCAAGTGTTCTTCGGTAAATTTTAAGTGAAACTTAATAGTGATTTAATTATTATCTCAATAGAGAGATTCTCTCTAATTAATAGAAATTGCATTATATTACGTTACATTGGGCATTTTATATTTAATAAGATATTAATCTCTATATGATATTATAAAAGTTTAATTATTATTAAAACTCTGTTTTTCTAACTTTGTGAAGCTTTATGGCTAAAATAATTTTAATGTTAAAGAAAACTCAACACAAACGGTCGCGCCATTGAATTTTTCAGGTGCAAAGGTTGCTTGCAATCCCGTCAAAAAATGCGCAGTAATGATGAGACATTTTTAAGAATTGCTACGAAACTCAATGTAACCGAATAATCTAACTTGGGCGAATGACGAAGAATGAATGTCTTCTTCCGGTAGACTGTGATTTCCTTAAAACGAAGATAAACTCCCGGTTAAAACAGTAAAGGGAAGGGAAAAGGGCACATTATATTTATTTTATTTATTTATTTTTTTTTTTAAGGAATGGCTTACTGGATAAAAATAATAATTTCAAGAATACTCTTTCTCTCATTATTCCTTTTCGATATATAAAAACGGTTCATTTTGAGTTCTTCTAAAAATTCATTCCGACCGGTGCCCTCTTCTCTAGACGGCCCTCAACTCTCGCGCGGAGATATTTGCGGCAATGTAAGAGAAAAACTAAAACGTTTGTAACAATCGATCGTCAAGACTTTAAAATTATTCGTATCTGCGGAATGGCGAGTCCGGAGATCTTTTGTGAGAAAGCGCAACTTTGTCCCCACTGCATCGAACTGAACTTCATCATTTGTAATCGCCGCGTAATCTCCAATCGCGCCATTCTTCAATTTATATTGACGAGGGAGGGAGAGGGGAAAAGGACCGCGAAGACATTCCACAGGACGAACTTTCCTCGGCGCCACTCTAATTCCCGCAATCTACAGGGGACGGACTAAAGAATATGAACACTTGGCAAATACAGTACTTGTTTCGTTAATAAGAGGTTCACTCGCTATTTGCCTTTAATACAGATTCTATCCTTGGAATATTTCATGCTGTGTGTGTATGTGTGTGTGTGTATGATTTTATTCCAAAAAAGGACAGAATCTGTATCAAAGGCAAGTAGTGCCAATTCTTTGCCCAATAAAACAAATAGTGTATTTTCTAAACGTTGATATTATTTCCCCTGTAACTCCGCCACTCAACTAAATGGACACGATTAAATAGAAATATGAATATATACATATATACATATATATGTACGTATTATATATACATATAGTTTGTAGATCTCGCTAATTGTAATACTTCTACCGACGTAGACGCGAAGCACCTTTGTATCGTGAATTTTTGTCCTTTGTCGCGCGATGCGTTTGTAAATTGTGATCTTCGTCGAGAGATGATGATCGTGAGCGAAATGCTGTGATCGCGAGCCGATTAAGCGCTGATGAATGCGAGATGCTAAAACAAAGAGGGAAGCGATGTCTGAAAAAAAACGGCGGTCGCTCTGTCAGCGCTCGGCTGATAGTGATGGTGATAATATGATGATGATGGCCAATGCGATATTCTTTGTAAGTTACGGTATATTCGCGACGCAGAAACGGTAATCTCTGATACCGATGATCGAGAATTCTTGAAGTCGTGCATCAAATTCTATATGATTAATTAAATTAAGAAAAATTCTATAATTAATTCTATGATTAATAATCACGATAAGTACACAACAGGAAGTACGCACTCTCAGTCACAAGACATTGTATAGGTCTCTAAATTAAGAGCCATACGAAATTAAGAAGATTAATAATCATGAGTTTGCTTAACGCGAATCAAGGAATTCTGGATTAATCAGTCACGTTAAGATATAAACGGATAACAAGATGTCATTTTTTCAGCTATAATTCTGGTGATTCCGAAACACCTAGCCCATCTTGTTCTCGATGGTTTGCCGCAAAAACACCGTGGTTGAAAGATCAAGGAGGAATCGGGAAAGGAGAAAATCGTTGCTGCGTAGCGACGCGCGTGTATGTATGAGAAAGGAAAGGAAAAATCAGAATGTGATGACCGATTTTCGACGAGGTCTCGCGGTGGCGTCGATGCAACGAACGCAGCTAGGGATCACGTATAATGACACGAGGAAATAAGAACAGATGATATATATACTTATTTAAAATTCTCAAGGTAGCGGAGACAAAACGTTATATCTTATCGATGTCAAGGGATTCCACGTATCTATCTAACTTTGAACTTTTGAGAACTCAAAAAACTAATCAGCAACTTTTTTTCAAGATCCCTTAATTTTGTAAAAACAAACAGATTAGAACTTGCTTTCATCTCTCGGGCATTATTTCTCCGTCGCTTGGTCCATTATAGAG